>NW_026519125.1:0-3000 GCF_947347685.1 Pleuronectes platessa | reverse complement strand
CAGATCTAACTGATAGCGCTCCACCTCCCTCACAAGCTCCGGTTCCTTTCCCCAAAGCGAGGTGACGTTCCACGTCCCCAGAGCCAGCTTCTGCCGCCCGGGTCTGGTCCGTCGAGACCCCTGACCTTCGCTGCCACCCATGTGGCTGCGCACCCGACCCCAACGGGTCTTCCCACAGGTGGTGGGCCCATGAGATGAAGAGAGGGGGGGTGCCACGTAGTTTGTTCGGGCTGTGCCCGACCGGGCTCCGTGGCAAACCCGACCACCAGGCGCTCGCCATCGAGCCCTCTCGAAGCCCCGGGCTTCCTCCGGGCCGGGTCACATCTCCTCTTTTTCCGATATTCATTGAGGCTTTTTGAACCATTCTTAGTCTGGCCCCTCACCTGAGACCACTCTGCCATGAGAGACCCTACCAGGAGCTGTTGGTTATATCTATGTTAGTTATATCTATGTTGGTTATATCTATGTTAGTTATCTATGTTGGTTATATCTATGTTAGTTATATCTATGTTAGTTAAACTATGTTAGTTATATCTATGTTGGTTATATCTATGTTGGTTATATCTCTGGTACTTATATCTATGTTGGTTATATCTATGTTGGTTATACCTATGTTGGTTATATCTATTTTGGTTTTATCTATGTTGGTTAGATCTATGTTGGTTATAGCTATGTTGGTTATATCTATGTTGGTTTTATCTATGTTGGTTATATCTATGTTAGTTATATCTATGTTGGTCTACATCTATGTTGGTTATATCTATGTTAGTTATATCTATGTTAGTTATCTATGTTGGTTATATCTATGTTAGTTATATCTATGTTAGTTAAACTATGTTAGTTATATCTATGTTGGTTATATCTATGTTGGTTATATCCCTGGTACTTATATCTATGTTGGTTATATCTATGTTGGTTATACCTATGTTGGTTATATCTATTTTGGTTTAACTATGTTGGTTATATCTATGTTGGTTATAGCTATGTTGGTTATATCTATGTTGGTTATATCTATGTTGGTTATATCTATGTTGGTTATATCTATGTTAGTTATATCTATGTTGGTCTACATCTATGTTGGTTATATCTATGTTAGTCATATATATGTTACTTATAGCTACGTTAGTAATATATGTTGGTTATATCTATGTTAGTTATATCTATGTTAGTTATATCTGTGTTAGTAATATATGTTGGTTATAGCTATGTTGGTTATATCTATATATTCCATTTATATATGAATCTGGTAAATTAGCTGTATCTTCACTGTCTGAACGAAAAGCTTCTTCTCTTCAGTTTTTATTATGTTACCAGAGTACCTGCCCATCATTCACATGAAAGTGCTGCTCCATCCTTCAGTTGTCTCAGTCTCAGTTTTCAACAGTGCAGGTAACGACCGGATCACATTTGAGCAAAGAGACATATTTTCACTTTATTTCCTGGAGAATAATTAATGGTTAACTGTGATTATGTGGAATATTGATTGATTTAAAGGTGAATATTGAGCCTCGGTGCAGGGAGGCACCCATGTGATCTCACCATGGGCCTGAGGATATAAACTCACATGTCAGCTGGGAAGTCGTTTCTGTTTGGCCCAGGACACTGTCTGATACAGACTGGGAGACGCTTCTGGTGAATGGACGGTGACTGGGATGGATGTTGGTCGTAGATGTGGGAATGTTTCCCTCTTTTGAGTTTAGTGCTACAACTTTAAATCAACCTCATCCCTTGTTCCGGGGGAAATCTGAGCTGCAGTCAGAGCTCAGAGAGAATGAAAGAGATGCCACTGCTCATCATCTGCAGCTGATCATCATCTCATCCCACTTGTTGGGTTGAGAACCTGCTACGTGATGGAACTGGTCCTAATCCCATATTAGTGAGCAGGCAGGCCGAGCAGAGATTAGCGCCTGTCATCTGACCGCCCGGCTGCCACGAGGATTAAACTGAGATAAATGCATCACTTCCCAGTGAACTGCAGGAAAACAGGGAACAGGAAATAATGTTTTATGATCGGACGAGTGAAGATATGTTCGTTTGTCCTGTTCTTTAGAGAAAGGAGGGATGGAGGGACAGAGACAAAGTTAGATGGTTTAATGTCAGCTCAGGTAAAATATGTAGTTACTGGTTTGGATAAGATTCAGATTTGTTATTTAACAAATTATATATGATGTAACTGTTAAATCTCTACAGAAAGTCCAGGCTAGATAGAGAGATAGATGGATAGAAGGATAGATAGATAGATAGATAGATAGATAGATAGATGGATAGATAGATAGATAGATAGATAGATAGATAGATAGATAGATAGATAGATAGATAGATAGATAGATAGATAGATAGATAGATAGATAGATAGATAGATAGATAGATAGATAGATAGATAGAGAGAGATAGATGGATCGAAGGATAGATAGATAGATAGATAGATGGATAGTGTGATAGATAGATAGATAGATAGATAGTGTGATAGATAGATAGATAGATAGATAGATAGATGTTTCGTGATAGAATCAGTAGCTGGTCTTTCCTCAGTAAAAAGGTTTTACATTGTGGGAGTGTTTATGCCCCGTGGAGGTAAACCCTCTCTCTCTCTCTCTCTCTCTCTCTCTCTCTCTCTCTCTCTCTCTCTCTCTCTCTCTCTTCTCCATTCATGCGTGCTTCATGCAGCTCTGGTCATGACATCAGGATTATTCAGAGCAACATACCACTGGTTTTAGACATTATTAACTCCAGCTCCAGTTGGACACACAAAAACCTGAAATTGAATACACAAGAAATGTAAAAATGTTATATAAATATTTGCTGCATCATAATATATCTCATCTTAATACACATGACATACATCAATTGGTTTGAACAGTGTTTGCCTGAGTTAACCAAACACTTAATTTGCATCACGCCCATTTACATTAACAAACACAATAAAACATCAATGCATTTCAGCTTCACATATTAACCACAACCTGGAGGACGAGTTGTGTAACTGTCAGCGAGGCCACA
>NW_026519124.1:0-106424 GCF_947347685.1 Pleuronectes platessa | reverse complement strand
AGATAAGCCTATTTTTGCAACTTTGGTTAAAATCTTAAATTTTTCATCACAGATGTGCCCAAGATGCCCAAAAGCGCTGGAAACGGGGAGAAAAGCCTTTTTTTGCAACTTTGGTTAAAATCTTAAATTTTTCATCACAGATGTGCCCAAGATGCGCAAAAGCGCTGGAAACGGTGAGATAAACCTATTTTTGCAACTATAATTAAAATCTTAAATTTTTCATCACAAATGTGCCCAAGATGCCCAAAGGCGCGGGAAACGGTGAGATAACCCTATTTTTGCAACTTTGGTTAAAATCTTCATTTTTTCATCACAGATATGCCCAAGGTGCACAAAAGTGCTGGAAACGGTGAGATAAGCCTAATTTTGCAACAATGTTTAAGGTTTGGAGGTTTCATAGACTAAAGTTGAAAATCAGTGGTTTGACTGCCATAATGAAATAGGGTCACTAATCAACGTGTTTTCTCAAAAGGCCTTCAGTCAAATTCCTTGATACTTAAAATGCATACAGTGGATTATAATAATGAAAAAGGATAATTTGAAATCTTGGTTTCAACTCTAAAGGAACTCTTTAAAAAAAAGATTTTAAGTTTTGGAAACCCCAATGAAAAAGTAGCAACTGCACGGTTTCTACTGTCAGATTGGCTCTAAGTGCCAAAAAGTGCTGGAAACGGAGAGATAAGCCTATTTTTGCAACTTTGGTTAAAATCTTAAATTTTTCATCACAGATGTGCCCAAGATGCCCAAAAGCGCTGGAAACGGTGAGATAAGCCTATCTTTGCAACTATGGTTAAAATCTTAAATTTTTCATCACAGATGTGCCCAATATGCGCAAAAGCGCTGGAAACGGTGAGAAAACCCTATTTTTGCAACTATGGTTAAAATCTTAAATTTTTCATCACAGATGTGCCCAAGATGCGCAAAAGCGCTGGAAACGGTGAGATAAACCTATTTTTGCAACTATAATTAAAATCGTAAATTTTTCATCACAAATGTGCCCAAGATGCCCAAAGGCACTGGAAACTGTGAGATAAGCCTATTTTTGCAACTTTGGTTAAAATCTTCATTTTTTCATCACAGATATGCCCAAGGTGCACAAAAGTGCTGGAAACGGTGAGATAAGCCTAATTTTGCAACAATGTTTAAGGTTTGGAGGTTTCATAGACTAAAGTTGAAAATCAGTGGTTTGACTGCCATAATGAAATAGGGTCACTAATCAACGTGTTTTCTCAAAAGGCCTTCAGTCAAATTCCTTGATACTTAAAATGCATACAGTGGATTATAATAATGAAAAAGGATAATTTGAAATCTTGGTTTCAACTCTAGAGGAACTCTTTAAAAAAAAGATTTGAAGTTTTGGAAACCCCAATGAAAAAGTAGCAACTGCACGGTTTCTACTGTCAGATTGGCTCTAAGTGCCAAAAAGTGCTGGAAACGGAGAGATAAGCCTATTTTTGCAACTTTGGTTAAAATCTTAAATTTTTCATCACAGATGTGCCCAAGATGCCCAAAAGCGCTGGAAACGGTGAGATAAGCCTATTTTTGCAACTATGGTTAAAATCTTAAATTTTTCATCACAGATGTGCCCAATATGCGCAAAAGCGCTGGAAACGGTGAGAAAACCCTATTTTTGCAACTATGGTTAAAATCTTAAATTTTTCATCACAGATGTGCCCAAGATGCGCAAAAGCGCTGGAAACGGTGAGATAAACCTATTTTTGCAACTATAATTAAAATCTTAAATTTTTCATCACAAATGTGCCCAAGATGCCCAAAGGCACTGGAAACTGTGAGATAAGCCTATTTTTGCAACTTTGGTTAAAATCTTCATTTTTTCATCACAGATATGCCCAAGGTGCACAAAAGTGCTGGAAACAGGGAGATAAGCCTATTTTTGCAACTTTGGTTAAAATCATAAATTTTTCATCACAGATGTGCCCAAGATGCGCAAAAGCGCTGGAAACGGTGAGATAAGCCTATTTTTGCAACTTTGGTTAAATCTTAAATTTTTCATCACAGATGTGCCCAAGATGCGCAAAAGCGCTGGAAACGGTGAGATAAGCCTATTTTTGCAACTTTGGTTAAAATCTTCATTTTTTCATCACAGATATGCCCAAGGTGCACAAAAGTGCTGGAAACGGTGAGATAAGCCTAATTTTGCAACAATGTTTAAGGTTTGGAGGTTTCATAGACTAAAGTTGAAAATCAGTGGTTTGACTGCCATAATGAAATAGGGTCACTAATCAACGTGTTTTCTCAAAAGGCCTTCAGTCAAATTCCTTGATACTTAAAATGCATACAGTGGATTATAATAATGAAAAAGGATAATTTGAAATCTTGGTTTCAACTCTAAAGGAACTCTTTAAAAAATTTTTTTTTAAGTTTTGGAAACCCCAATGAAAAAGTAGCAACTGCACGGTCAGATTGGCTCTAAGTGCCAAAAAGTGCTGGAAACGGTGAGATAAGCCTATTTTTGCAACTATGGTTAAAATCTTAAATTTTTCATCACAGATGTGCCCAAGATGCCCAAAAGCGCTGGAAACGGTGAGATAAGCCTATTTTTGCAACTCTGGTTAAAATCTTAAATTTTTCATCACAGATGTGCCCAAGGTGCACAAATTATCGTTGATTAGTGACCCTATTTCATTATGGCAGTCAAACCACTGATTTTCAACTTTAGTCTATGAAACCTCCAAACCTTAAACATTGTTGCAAAATTAGGCTTATCTCACCGTTTCCAGCACTTTTGTGCACCTTGGGCATATCTGTGATGAAAAAATGAAGATTTTAACCAAAGTTGCAAAAATAGGCTTATCTCACCGTTTCCAGCGCTTTTGGGCATCTTGGGCACATCTGTGATGAAAAATTTAGGATTTTAACCATAGTTGCAAAAATAGGCTTATCTCACCGTTTCCAGCGCTTTTGCGCATCTTGGGCACATCTGTGATGAAAAATTTAAGATTTTAACCAAAGTTGCAAAAATAGGCTTATCGCCCCGTTTCCAGCACTTTTTGGCATCTTGGGCACATCTGTGATGAAAAATTTAAGATTTTAACCAAAGTTGCAAAAATAGGCTAATCTCCCCGTTTCCAGCACTTTTTGGCACGTAGAGCCAATCTGACAGTAGAAACCGTGCAGTTGCTACTTTTTCATTGGGGTTTCCAAAACTTAAAATCTGTTTTTTAAAGAGTTCCTTTAGAGTTGAAACCAAGATTTCAAATGATACTTTTTCATTATAAACATCCACTGTATGCATGTTAAGTATGAAGTAATTTGACTGAAGACCTTTTGAGAAAATACATTGATTAGTATCCCTATTTCATTATGGCAGTCAAACCACTGATTTTCAGCTTTAGTCCTTGAAACCTCCAAACCTTAAACATTGTTGCAAAATTAGGCTTATCTCACCGTTTCCAGCACTTTTGTGCACCTTGGGCATATCTGTGATGAAAAAATGAAGATTTTAACCATAGTTGCAAAAATAGGCTTATCTCAACGTTTCCAGCGCTTTTGCGCATCTTGGGCACATCTGTGATGAAAAATTGAAGATTTTAACCATTGTTGCAAAAATAGGCTTTTCTCCCCGTTTCCAGCACTTTTTGGCACTTAGAGCCAATCTGACAGTAGAAACCGTGCAGTTGCTACTTTTTCCTTGGGGTTTCCAAAACTTAAAATCTTTTTTTTGAAGAATTCCTTTAGAGTTGAAACCAAGATTTCAAATTATCCTTTTTCATTCTTATAATCCACTGTATGCATGTTAAGCATCAAGGAATTTGACTGAAGGCCTTTTGAGAAAATACGTTGATTAGTGACCCTATTTCATTATAACAGTCAAACCCTGCGTGCACATCTCCTACGGTGCACATCTCCAGTGGGGCACATCTCCTGCGGTGAACATTCTGCGTCGCACACCTTGCGGTGCACATAAATGAAACATTTATTTACAAAAAAATTATAATAATTAACTAAAATTCCCAAAAAAACTGTGAGCACACATCCTGCTGCGCATATCTCCTGTGGCGCACATATCCTGCGGCGCACATCTCCTGCGGTGCACATCTCCTCTGTACACATCTCCTGCTATGTACATCTCCTGCTGCGCACATCTCCTGCGGCTCAAATCTCCTGCGGCCCACATCTCCTGCGATGCACATCTCCAGTGGCGCACATCTCCTTTTGCGCATATCGCCTGCGGCGCACATCTCCTGCTATGTACATCTCCTGCGGCGCACATCTCCTGCACTGCATATCTAGAAAAGACAAGAATAAACGGTGCTCTAAGCTGCTCTCCAGGTCCTCTCAGTAGTTGATAAACTTGTGGGCTCAAACATACTCTAAATACTCTTTGTTCAGTATTATATTGAGTACCAGTAGCAGTAATATCGCTCCGTAATTTCAACTTCTCATCAGGCTCCATCTGTCTCCACACTGAACTGCACCTCTCTGACTCGAGTGAGGAGGCGGGACTTAGACCGTTTTACACCAATAACATGCAGTTATTTCACCTTGAACCAATAGGCTCACTTGTTAAGTTTTTTGACCGGTAGAACACTTCCTGAGCAAAAAGGAAATGACTTAATAATAATAAATTAAATACAGAAGAAATAAAACAGAATTGTTAATGAAATAAAAGGAATTCTTAGTAAGGAGGAAATATAAATAATACGGCGCACATCTCCTTTATTGCAAATCCCCTGCGGCGCACATCTCCTGCGGTGCACATCTTTTGCGTCGCACATCCTCCGTTGCACACCCTGTGGTGCACATGAATAAAACATTCACAAAATAAATATTATTAAATCACATTAACAAATAAACTGTGCGCACATCTCCTGCGGCGCACATCTCCTGTGGCGCACATCCCCTGCGTTGCACATAAATGAAACATTTATTTACAAAAAAATTATAATAATTAACTCAAATTAATAAAAAAACTGTGCGCAAACATCCTGCGGCGCAAATCTCCTGCATGCACATCTCCTGCGGTGCACATCTCCGGTGGCGCATATCGCCTGCGGTGCACATCTCTTGCTGCGCACATCTCCGGCGGTGCACATCTCTTGCGGCGCACATCCTGCAGTGCATATCTCAAGTGGTGCACATCTCCTGCTGCGCACATCTCCTGCGGCACACATCTCCTGCTGCGAACATCTCCTGCGGCGCACATCTCCTGCTGCGCACATCTCTGGCGGTGCACATCTCTTGCGGCGCATACCCTGCGGTGCACATAAATGAAACATTTATTTACAAAAAAATATTATTAAATCAAATTAATAAAAAAACTGTGTGCACACATCCTGCTGCGCACATCTCCTGAGGCGTACATCTCCTGCTGCGCACATCTCCTGCGTGCACATCTCCTGCGTTGCACATCTCCTGCGTGCATATCTCCTGCGGTGCACATCTCCAGTGGCGCACATCTCCTGCTGCGCAAATCTCCTGCGGTGTACATCCTGCGTCGCACACCCTGCGGTGCAAATAAATGAAACATTTATTTACAAAAAATAATAATAATTAACTCAAATTCCTAAAAAAACTGTGCGCACACATCCTGCGTTGCACATCTCCTGCGTGCACATCTCCTGCGGCGCACATCTCCTGCGGTGCACATCTCCGGTGGCGCATATCGCCTGCGGTGCACATCTCCTGCGGCACACATCTTCTGCTGCGCACATCTCCTGCGGTGCACACATCCTGCTGCGCACATCTCCTGCGGCGCACATCTCCTGCAGTGCACATCTCCTAAGTGCACATCTCCGATGGCGCACATCTCCTGCGTGCACATCTCCTGCTATGTACATCTCCTGCATTGCAAATCTGCTGCGGCGCACATCTCCTGCGGTGCACATCTTTTGCGTCGCACATCTTTTGCGTCACACATCCTGCGTTGCACACCCTGTGGTGCACATGAATAAAACATTTACAAAAAAAATATTATTAAATCACATTAATAAATTAACTGTGCGCACATCTCCTGCGGCGCACATCTCCTCCGGCGCACATCTCCTGCGTGCACATCTCCTGCGGTGCACATCTCCTGCGGTGCACATCTCCTGCTGCGCACATCTCCGGCGGTGCACATCTCTTGCGGCGCACACCCTGCGGTGCACATAAATGAAACATTTATTTACAAAAAATAATAATAATTAACTCAAATTCCTAAAAAAACTGTGCGCACACATCCTGTGGCGCACATCTCCTGAGGCGCACATCTCCTGCTGCGCACATCTCCTGCGTGCACATATCCTGCGTTGCACATCTCCTGCTGCGCACATCTCCTGCGTTGCACATCTCCTGCGGCGCACATCTCCTGCGGTGCACATCTCCGGTGGCGCATATCGCCTGCGGCGCACATCTCCTGCTATGTACATCTCCTGCTATGTACATCTCCTGCGGCACACATCTCCTGAAGCGCACATCTCCTGCTGCGCATGTAACCCACATGGAGGCGCACACTGGACCAGTATAACCAAGATTCGTAGGGAGGAGTAATTAACAGGAATCAGACACCACAATGAGCAAACAGAACACAGAGTTAGGTTTAAATGAAAACAATTGTATTAACACACAAAATATTTACAACATTGCCGGCATTCAGTTTAGTAAAATTAGAAATGTCTTTTGAAATGGGTGCACCCAGAAAATAAAAGTAATCCTCAAAAAATAGGATGTTCTGCTTAGGGATGGGTGTTCGATTAAATTGTCTTCGTCGATCGTCGGGAGAGTTAATGACGAATTTTCGATTAATCATTAATATTTTCAAGTTCAAAAATTCACTATTTATAAGCTACATTAAAATGCAGTGATGTTTCCTCATTGAGATCTTTATTACAAGATGAACAAAATATGCGCTGCCGTAATCTTAAGCAGCGGAGCCGACAGCTAGAAGCCGGTGCTACTAAACACAACTGACCCTCGTTTTTTTTTCCTCCAAAATAAAATAATAATAATTTAAAAAAACGTAATGTTAAACAACAACTACAAATATATAATACTTAGGTCTGACAGGTTTTGCCAAATGTAACTCAAAACTATCAGACAAGGTACCGAGTCGAGAAAGCTTCATAAAAATAACCAGTAACTCACATTACTGTGATTCCGGTGTTAGCGCTCCCCTCGTCCGTGTCAGACAACGCAGGCTCCTTGTCTCCCGCAGCCTCTGGGATAGCTTCGCAGTGTTGGCAGTGAACCAAGTCCTTTTTTAACTCAAAATGGTCCCACGCAACACTTTGCCGTGACCTCTTCATGTTTATTTTGGAAATGGAACTACACGGTAACTCGCAGCAAGTCGCAGGTAACTGAGTAGGACTGTGGCGTTTTTTTCAAACACTGCCCCCCGTGGTCAAATGTGTAATTAGCGAATTTCTCGATGAAAAAATGATTTCATCGACGACATTCTTAATGGTCAATTAATCGATCGTCGATTAATTATGCCCATCCCTAGTTCTGCTAGATTCAACTGTCGTTTGAGGTCCTCCCCACAGTCTTACCACACTGACAGCAAGGTAGATGAATGCTGGAAGCGCTCCTCAATCCAGGTGCTCAACACGGGTGGCTCGCCATCTCCCTCGTCAGGGAGAGATTCCAATCCAACTCAAAGTTCAAGGGTATCCAGAAAACCCAGCCTGTGTAACATAACACGGCTTATATAGCAACATATGCAAATATTCTTATTCTCTTAACTGTACAGTTCAATTTGATCAATGTCAACATATAATACATTTCAGTACTTAACCCATGAATAAAGGATTACTGTTGTATCATAACATTAACTCTTAATATTAAAGTATAAACAATACTATTAAATTACAATTTTAATGGCAGTGAAACAATATGAATGTTAGATTATTATGCAAACAACCTAAAGCTTAACATCAATTACTCACTATATGTGAATATCGGAAGTAAAGCAATGTGAATCATTTTCTTGTCACAACACTGACACCTTGCATTTGTGAATGCAAGCAGCACAATGATGAACAGAAAGCTAATCTCAAAGCTCAAATTCAGCTACATAATCCTTAGCTCTGTACTAAATGTAACTCACATACATACTCATATTACACATACAAATGTCCACTTTTGTCTCTATAACTAAAGAAATATGAAACATCTTACAGTACACTCAATGGCATAAACACCACGAGGCTATGCTAAGTCATATAGCATTTTGCTACTGTGCCACGTGTGGCCGCTAATTTAGCAGGTGTAACTCACCGGGAAAAGAAAAGAATAAACGGTGCTCTAAGCTGCTCTCCAGGTCCTCTCAGTAGTTGATAAACTTGTTATGGGCTCAAACATACTCTAACTTCTCTTTGTTCAGTATTATATCGAGTACCAGTAGCAGTAATATCGCTCCGTAATTTCAACTTCTCATCAGGCTCCATCTGTCTCCACACTGAACCGCACCTCTCTGACTCGAGTGAGGAGGCGGGACTTAGACCGTTTTACACCAATAACATGCAGTTATTTCACCTTGAACCAATAGGCTCACTTGTTAAGTTTTTTGACCGGTAGAACACTTCCTGAGCAAAAAGGAAATGACTTAATAATAATAAATTAAATACAGACGAAATAAAACAGAATTGTTAATGAAATAAAAGGAATTCTCAGTAAGGAGGAAATATAAATAATACGGCGCACATCTCCTGCATTGAAAATCTGCTGCGTCACACATCCTGCGTTGCACACCCTGTGGTGCACATGAATAAAACATTTACAAAAAAAATATTATTAAATCACATTAATAAATTAACTGTGCGCACATCTCCTGCGGCGCACATCTCCTCCGGCGCACATCTCCTGCGGTGCACATCTCCAGTGGCGCACATCTCCTGATGCGCAAATCTCCTGCGGTGTACATCCTGCGTCGCACACCCTGCGGTGCAAATAAATTAAACATTTCTTTACAAAAAATAATAATAATGAACTCAAATTCCTAAAAAAACTGTGCGCACACATCCTGCAGCGCACATCTCCTGCTATGTACATCTCCTGCGGCGCACATCTCCTGCTATGTACATCTCCTGCTGCGCATATCGCCTGCGGCGCACATCTCCTGCGGTGCACATCTCCGATGGCGCACATCTCCTGCGTGCACATCTCCTGCGGCTCACATCTCCTGCAGCGCACATCTCCTAAGTGCACATCTCCTGCGTGCACATCTCTTGCGGTGCACATCTCCAGTGGCGCACATCTCCTGCTGCGGAAATCTCCTGCGGTGAACATCCTGCGTCGCACACCCTGCGGTGCACATAAATGAAACATTTATTTACAAAAAATAATAATAATTAACTCAAATTCCTAAAAAAACTGTGCGCACACATCCTGTGGCACACATCTCCTGCGGCACTCATCTCCTTCGTGCATATCTCCTGCGGTGCACATCTCCAGTGGCGCACATCTCCTGCTACACAAATCTCCTGCGGTGAAAATCCTGCATCGCACACCCTGCGGTGCACATAAATGAAACATTTATTTACAAAAATATTATTAAATCAAATTAATAAAAAAAACGTGTGCACACACCCTGCTGCGCACATCTCCTGCTGCGCACATCTCCTGCGGTGGACATCTCCTGCGGTGCACATATCCTGCTATGTACATCTCCTGCGTGCTCATCTCCTGCTATGTAAATCTCCTGCGGCGCACATCTCCTGCGTGCACATCTCCTGTGGTGCACATCTCCAGTGGCGCACATCTCCTGCTGCGCAAATCTCCTGAGGTGCACATAAATGAAACATTTATTTACAAAAAATATTAATAATTAACTAAAATTCCTAAAAAAACTGTGCGTACACATCTCCTGCAGTGCACATCTCCTGCTGCGCACATCTCCTGCGGTGCACATCTCCTGCTGCGCAAATCTCCTGCAGTGCACGTCTCCTGCGGTGCACATCTCCGATGGCGCACATCTCCTGCGGGCACATCTCCTGCGGCGCACATCTCCTGCAGCGCACATCTCCTAAGTGCACATCTCCTGCGTACACATCTCTTGCGGTGCACATCTCCAGTGGCGCACATCTCCTGCTGCGGAAATCTCCTGCGGTGAACATCCTGCGTCGCACACCCTGCGGTGCACATAAATGAAACATTTATTCACAAAAAATAATAATAATTAACTCAAATTCCTAAAAAAACTGTGCGCACACATCCTGTGGCGCACATCTCCTGCGGCACTCATCTCCTGCGGTGGACATCTCCTGCGGTGCACATATCCTGCTATGTACATCTCCTGCGTGCTCATCTCCTGCTATGTAAATCTCCTGCGGCGCACATCTCCTGCGTGCACATCTCCTGCGTGCACATCTCCTGTGGTGCACATCTCCAGTGGCGCACATCTCCTGCTGCGCAAATCTCCTGAGGTGCACATAAATGAAACATTTATTTACAAAAAATAATAATAATTAACTAAAATTCCTAAAAAAACTGTGCGTACACATCTCCTGCAGTGCACATCTCCTGCTGCGCACATCTCCTGCGGTGCACATCTCCTGCTGCGCAAATCTCCTGCAGTGCACGTCTCCTGCGGTGCACATCTCCGATGGCGCACATCTCCTGCGTGCACATCTCCTGCGGCGCACATCTCCTGCAGCGCACATCTCCTAAGTGCACATCTCCTGCGTGCACATCTCTTGCGGTGCACATCTCCAGTGGCGCACATCTCCTGCTGCGGAAATCTCCTGCGGTGAACATCCTGCGTCGCACACCCTGCGGTGCACATAAATGAAACATTTATTCACAAAAAATAATAATAATTAACTCAAATTCCTAAAAAAACTGTGCGCACACATCCTGTGGCGCACATCTCCTGCGGCGCATATCTCCTGTGTACACATCTCCTGCGGTGCACATCTCCTGCTGCGCACATCTCCTGCGGTGGACATCTCCTGTGGTGCACATATCCTGCTATGTACATCTCCTAAGTGCTCATCTCCTGCTATGTACATCTCCTGCGGCGCACATCTCCTGCTATGTACATCTCCTGCTGCGCATATCGCCTGCGGCGCACATCTCCTGCGGTGCACATCTCCGATGGCGCACATCTCCTGCGTGCACATCTCCTGCGGCTCACATCTCCTGCAGCGCACATCTCCTAAGTGCACATCTCCTGCGTGCACATCTCTTGCGGTGCACATCTCCAGTGGCGCACATCTCCTGCTGCGGAAATCTCCTGCGGTGAACATCCTGCGTCGCACACCCTGCGGTGCACATAAATGAAACATTTATTTACAAAAAATAATAATAATTAACTCAAATTCCTAAAAAAACTGTGCGCACACATCCTGTGGCACACATCTCCTGCGGCACTCATCTCCTTCGTGCATATCTCCTGCGGTGCACATCTCCAGTGGCGCACATCTCCTGCTACACAAATCTCCTGCGGTGAAAATCCTGCATCGCACACCCTGCGGTGCACATAAATGAAACATTTATTTACAAAAATATTATTAAATCAAATTAATAAAAAAAACGTGTGCACACACCCTGCTGCGCACATCTCCTGCTGCGCACATCTCCTGCGGTGGACATCTCCTGCGGTGCACATATCCTGCTATGTACATCTCCTGCGTGCTCATCTCCTGCTATGTAAATCTTCTGCGGCGCACATCTCCTGCGTGCACATCTCCTGTGGTGCACATCTCCAGTGGCGCACATCTCCTGCTGCGCAAATCTCCTGAGGTGCACATAAATGAAACATTTATTTACAAAAAATATTAATAATTAACTAAAATTCCTAAAAAAACTGTGCGTACACATCTCCTGCAGTGCACATCTCCTGCTGCGCACATCTCCTGCGGTGCACATCTCCTGCTGCGCAAATCTCCTGCAGTGCACGTCTCCTGCGGTGCACATCTCCGATGGCGCACATCTCCTGCGGGCACATCTCCTGCGGCGCACATCTCCTGCAGCGCACATCTCCTAAGTGCACATCTCCTGCGTGCACATCTCTTGCGGTGCACATCTCCAGTGGCGCACATCTCCTGCTGCGGAAATCTCCTGCGGTGAACATCCTGCGTCGCACACCCTGCGGTGCACATAAATGAAACATTTATTCACAAAAAATAATAATAATTAACTCAAATTCCTAAAAAAACTGTGCGCACACATCCTGTGGCGCACATCTCCTGCGGCACTCATCTCCTGCGGTGGACATCTCCTGCGGTGCACATATCCTGCTATGTACATCTCCTGCGTGCTCATCTCCTGCTATGTAAATCTCCTGCGGCGCACATCTCCAGCGTGCACATCTCCTGCGTGCACATCTCCTGTGGTGCACATCTCCAGTGGCGCACATCTCCTGCTGCGCAAATCTCCTGAGGTGCACATAAATGAAACATTTATTTACAAAAAATAATAATAATTAACTAAAATTCCTAAAAAAACTGTGCGTACACATCTCCTGCAGTGCACATCTCCTGCTGCGCACATCTCCTGCGGTGCACATCTCCTGCTGCGCAAATCTCCTGCAGTGCACGTCTCCTGCGGTGCACATCTCCGATGGCGCACATCTCCTGCGTGCACATCTCCTGCGGCGCACATCTCCTGCAGCGCACATCTCCTAAGTGCACATCTCCTGCGTGCACATCTCTTGCGGTGCACATCTCCAGTGGCGCACATCTCCTGCTGCGGAAATCTCCTGCGGTGAACATCCTGCGTCGCACACCCTGCGGTGCACATAAATGAAACATTTATTCACAAAAAATAATAATAATTAACTCAAATTCCTAAAAAAACTGTGCGCACACATCCTGTGGCGCACATCTCCTGCGGCGCATATCTCCTGTGTACACATCTCCTGCGGTGCACATCTCCTGCTGCGCACATCTCCTGCGGTGGACATCTCCTGTGGTGCACATATCCTGCTATGTACATCTCCTAAGTGCTCATCTCCTGCTATGTAAATCTCCTGCGGCGCACATCTCCTGCGGCGCACATCTTCTGCGTGCACATCTCCTGCGGTGCACATCTCCTGCGGTGCACATCTCCTGCTGCGCACATCTCCTGCGGTGCAGATCTCCTGCGGTGCACATATCCTGCTATGTACATCTCCTAAGTGCTCATCTCCTGCTATGTAAATCTCCTGCGGCGCACATCTCCTGCGGCGCACATCTTCTGCGTGCACATCTCCTGCGGTGCACATCTCCTGCTGCGCACATCTCCTGCGGTGCAGATCTCCTGCGGTGCACATCTCCTGCTGCGCACATCTCCTGCGGTGCAGATCTCCTGCTTTGCACATCTCCTGCTGCGCAAATCTCCTGCAGTGCACGTTTCCTGCGTGCACATCTCCTGCTATGTACATCTCCTGCGGCGCAAATGTCCTGCGTGCACATCTCCTGCGGTGCACATCTCCAGTGGCACACATCTCCTGCTGCGCAAATCTCCTGCGGTGTACATCCTGCGTCGCACACCCTGCGGTGCACATAAATGAAACATTTATTTACAAAAAAATATTATTAAATCAAGTTAATAAAAAAAACGTGTGCACACACCCTGCTGCGCACATCTCCTGAGGCGCACATCTCATGCTGCGCACATCTCCTGTGGCGCACATCTCCTGCTATGTACATCTCCTGCTGCGCATATCGCCTGCGGCGCACATCTCCTGCGTGCACATCTCCTGCGGCGCATATCTCCTGCAGCACACATCTCCTAAGTGCACATCTCCTGCGTGCACATCTCTTGCGGTGCACATCTCCAGTGGCGCACATCTCCTGCTGCGGAAATCTCCTGCGGTGAACATCCTGCGTCGCACACCCTGCGGTGCACATAAATGAAACATTTATTCACAAAAAATAATAATAATTAACTCAAATTCCTAAAAAAACTGTGCGCACACATCCTGTGGCGCACATCTCCTGCGGCGCATATCTCCTGTGTACACATCTCCTGCGGCACTCATCTCCTGCGGCGCATATCTCCTGTGTACACATCTCCTGCGGTGCACATATCCTGCTATGTACATCTCCTGCGTGCTCATCTCCTGCTATGTAAATCTCCTGCGTGCACATCTCCTGTGGTGCACATCTCCAGTGGCGCACATCTCCTGCTGCGCAAATCTCCTGAGGTGCACATAAATGAAACATTTATTTACAAAAAATAATAATAATTAACTCAAATTCCTAAAAAAACTGTGCGCACACATCCTGCATTGCACATCTCCTGCTTGCACATCTCCTGCGGCGCATATCTCCTGTGTACACATCTCCTGCGGTGCACATCTCCTGCTGCGCACATCTCCTGCGGTGGACATCTCCTGTGGTGCACATATCCTGCTATGTACATCTCCTGCGTGCTCATCTCCTGCTATGTAAATCTCCTGCGGCGCACATCTCCTGCGTGCACATCTCCTGCGTGCACATCTCCTGTGGTGCACATCTCCAGTGGCGCACATCTCCTGCTGCGCAAATCTCCTGAGGTGCACATAAATGAAACATTTATTTACAAAAAATAATAATAATTAACTAAAATTCCTAAAAAAACTGTGCGTACACATCTCCTGCAGTGCACATCTCCTGCTGCGCACATCTCCTGCGGTGCACATCTCCTGCTGCGCAAATCTCCTGCAGTGCACGTCTCCTGCGGTGCACATCTCCGATGGCGCACATCTCCTGCGTGCACATCTCCTGCGGCGCACATCTCCTGCAGCGCACATCTCCTAAGTGCACATCTCCTGCGTGCACATCTCTTGCGGTGCACATCTCCAGTGGCGCACATCTCCTGCTGCGGAAATCTCCTGCGGTGAACATCCTGCGTCGCACACCCTGCGGTGCACATAAATGAAACATTTATTCACAAAAAATAATAATAATTAACTCAAATTCCTAAAAAAACTGTGCGCACACATCCTGTGGCGCACATCTCCTGCGGCGCATATCTCCTGTGTACACATCTCCTGCGGTGCACATCTCCTGCTGCGCACATCTCCTGCGGTGGACATCTCCTGTGGTGCACATATCCTGCTATGTACATCTCCTAAGTGCTCATCTCCTGCTATGTAAATCTCCTGCGGCGCACATCTCCTGCGGCGCACATCTTCTGCGTGCACATCTCCTGCGGTGCACATCTCCTGCGGTGCACATCTCCTGCTGCGCACATCTCCTGCGGTGCAGATCTCCTGCGGTGCACATATCCTGCTATGTACATCTCCTAAGTGCTCATCTCCTGCTATGTAAATCTCCTGCGGCGCACATCTCCTGCGGCGCACATCTTCTGCGTGCACATCTCCTGCGGTGCACATCTCCTGCTGCGCACATCTCCTGCGGTGCAGATCTCCTGCGGTGCACATCTCCTGCTGCGCACATCTCCTGCGGTGCAGATCTCCTGCTTTGCACATCTCCTGCTGCGCAAATCTCCTGCAGTGCACGTTTCCTGCGTGCACATCTCCTGCTATGTACATCTCCTGCGGCGCAAATGTCCTGCGTGCACATCTCCTGCGGTGCACATCTCCAGTGGCACACATCTCCTGCTGCGCAAATCTCCTGCGGTGTACATCCTGCGTCGCACACCCTGCGGTGCACATAAATGAAACATTTATTTACAAAAAAATATTATTAAATCAAGTTAATAAAAAAAACGTGTGCACACACCCTGCTGCGCACATCTCCTGAGGCGCACATCTCATGCTGCGCACATCTCCTGTGGCGCACATCTCCTGCTATGTACATCTCCTGCTGCGCATATCGCCTGCGGCGCACATCTCCTGCGTGCACATCTCCTGCGGCGCATATCTCCTGCAGCGCACATCTCCTGCGTGCACATCTCCTGCGTGCACATCTCTTGCGGTGCACATCTCCAGTGGCGCACATCTCCTGCTGCGGAAATCTCCTGCGGTGAACATCCTGCGTCGCACACCCTGCGGTGCACATAAATGAAACATTTATTCACAAAAAATAATAATAATTAACTCAAATTCCTAAAAAAACTGTGCGCACACATCCTGTGGCGCACATCTCCTGCGGCGCATATCTGCTGTGTACACATCTCCTGCGGCACTCATCTCCTG
Organism: Pleuronectes platessa; assembly: GCF_947347685.1. Taxonomy (NCBI): domain Eukaryota; kingdom Metazoa; phylum Chordata; class Actinopteri; order Pleuronectiformes; family Pleuronectidae; genus Pleuronectes; species Pleuronectes platessa. Next base: position 90,418 of record NW_026519124.1, on the reverse strand, counting down.
CGGCGCATATCTCCTGTGTACACATCTCCTGCGGTGCACATATCCTGCTATGTACATCTCCTGCGTGCTCATCTCCTGCTATGTAAATCTCCTGCGTGCACATCTCCTGTGGTGCACATCTCCAGTGGCGCACATCTCCTGCTGCGCAAATCTCCTGAGGTGCACATAAATGAAACATTTATTTACAAAAAATAATAATAATTAACTCAAATTCCTAAAAAAACTGTGCGCACACATCCTGCATTGCACATCTCCTGCTTGCACATCTCCTGCGGCGCATATCTCCTGTGTACACATCTCCTGCGGTGTACATCTCCTGCTGCGCACATCTCCTGCGGTGGACATCTCCTGTGGTGCACATATCCTGCTATGTACATCTCCTGCGTGCTCATCTCCTGCTATGTAAATCTCCTGCGGCGCACATCTCCTGCGTGCACATCTCCTGCGTGCACATCTCCTGTGGTGCACATCTCCAGTGGCGCACATCTCCTGCTGCGCAAATCTCCTGAGGTGCACATAAATGAAACATTTATTTACAAAAAATAATAATAATTAACTAAAATTCCTAAAAAAACTGTGCGTACACATCTCCTGCAGTGCACATCTCCTGCTGCGCACATCTCCTGCGGTGCACATCTCCTGCTGCGCAAATCTCCTGCAGTGCACGTCTCCTGCGGCACACATCTCCTGTTGCGCACATCTCCTGCGGTGCACATCTCCTGCTGCGCACATCTCCGGCGGTGCACATTTCTTGCGGCGCACACCCTGCGGTGCACATAAATGAAACATTTATTTACAAAAAAATATTATTAAATCAAATTAATAAAAAAAAACGTGTGCACACACCCTGCTGCGCACATCTCCTGAGGCGCACATCTCCTGCTGCGCACATCTCCTGCGTTGCACATCTCCTGCGGCGCACATCTCCTGCGGTGCACATCTCCGGTGGCGCATATCGCCTGCGGCGCACATCTCCTGCTATGTACATCTCCTGCTATGTACATCTCCTGCGGCACACATCTCCTGAAGCGCACATCTCCTGCTGCGCATGTAACCCACATGGAGGCGCACACTGGACCAGTATAACCAAGATTCGTAGGGAGGAGTAATTAACAGGAATCAGACACCACAATGAGCAAACAGAACACAGAGTTAGGTTTAAATGAAAACAATTGTATTAACACACAAAATATTTACAACATTGCCGGCATTCAGTTTAGTAAAATCAGAAATGTCTTTTGAAATGGGTGCACCCAGAAAATAAAAGTAATCCTCAAAAAATAGGATGTTCTGCTTAGGGATGGGCGTTCGATTAAATTGTCTTCGTCGATCGTCGGGAGAGTTAATGACGAATTTTCGATTAATCATTAATATTTTCAAGTTCAAAAATTCACTATTTATAAGCTACATTAAAATGCAGTGATGTTTCCTCATTGAGATCTTTATTACAAGATGAGCAAAATATGCGCTGCCGTAATCTTAAGCAGCGGAGCCGACAGCTAGAAGCCGGTGCTACTAAACACAACTGACCCTCGTTTTTTTTTTCCTCCAAAATAAAATAATAATAATTTAAAAAAACGTAATGTTAAACAACAACTACAAATATATAATACTTAGGTCTGACAGGTTTTGCCAAATGTAACTCAAAACTATCAGACAAGGTACAGAGTCGAGAAAGCTTCATAAAAATAACCAGTAACTCACATTACTGTGATTCCGGTGTTAGTGCTCCCCTCGTCCGTGTCAGACAACGCAGGCTCCTTGTCTCCCGCAGCCTCTGGGATAGCTTCGCAGTGTTGGCAGTGAACCAAGTCCTTTTTTAACTCAAAATGGTCCCACGCAACACTTTGCCGTGACCTCTTCATGTTTATTTTGGAAATGGAACTACACGGTAACTCGCAGCAAGTCGCAGGTAACTGAGTAGGACTGTGGCGTTTTTTTCAAACACTGCCCCCCGTGGTCAAATGTGTAATTAGCGAATTTCTCGATGAAAAAATGATTTCATCGACGACATTCTTAATGGTCAATTAATCGATCGTCGATTAATTATGCCCATCCCTAGTTCTGCTAGATTCAACTGTCGTTTGAGGTCCTCCCCACAGTCTTACCACACTGACAGCAAGGTAGATGAATGCTGGAAGCGCTCCTCAATCCAGGTGCTCAACACGGGTGGCTCGCCATCTCCCTCGTCAGGGAGAGATTCCAATCCAACTCAAAGTTCAAGGGTATCCAGAAAACCCAGCCTGTGTAACATAACACGGCTTATATAGCAACATATGCAAATATTCTTATTCTCTTAACTGTACAGTTCAATTTGATCAATGTCAACATATAATACGTTTCAGTACTTAACCCATGAATAAAGGATTACTGTTGTATCATAACATTAACTCTTAATATTAAAGTATAAACAATACTATTAAATTACAATTTTAATGGCAGTGAAACAATATGAATGTTAGATTATTATGCAAACAACCTACAGCTTAACATCAATTACTCACTATATGTGAATATCGGAAGTAAAGCAATGTGAATCATTTTCTTGTCACAACACTGACACCTTGCATTTGTGAATGCAAGCAGCACAATGATGAACAGAAAGCTAATCTCAAAGCTCAAATTCAGCTACATAATCCTTAGCTCTGTACTAAATGTAACTCACACATACTCATATTACACATACAAATGTCCACTTTTGTCTCTATGACTAAAGAAATATGAAACATCTTACAGTACACTCAATGGCATAAACACCACGAGGCTATGCTAAGTCATATAGCATTTTGCTACTGTGCCACGTGTGGCCGCTAATTTAGCAGGTGTAACTCACCGGGAAAAGAAAAGAATAAACGGTGCTCTAAGCTGCTCTCCAGGTCCTCTCAGTAGTTGATAAACTTGTTATGGGCTCAAACATACTCTAACTTCTCTTTGTTCAGTATTATATTGAGTACCAGTAGCAGTAATATCGCTCCGTAATTTCAACTTCTCATCAGGCTCCATCTGTCTCCACACTGAACCGCACCTCTCTGACTCGAGTGAGGAGGCGGGACTTAGACCGTTTTACACCAATAACATGCAGTTATTTCACCTTGAACCAATAGGCTCACTTGTTAAGTTTTTTGACCGGTAGAACGCTTCCTGAGCAAAAAGGAAATGACTTAATAATAATAAATTAAATACAGACGAAATAAAACAGAATTGTTAATGAAATAAAAGGAATTCTCAGTAAGGAGGAAATATAAATAATACGGAGCACATCTCCTGCATTGCAAATCTGCTGCGTCACACATCCTGCGTTGCACACCCTGTGGTGCACATGAATAAAACATTTACAAAAAAAATATTATTAAATCACATAAATAATTTAACTGTGCGCATATCTCCTGCGGCGCACATCTCCTCCGGCGCACATCTCCTGCGGTGCACATCTCCAGTGGCGCACATCTCCTGATGCGCAAATCTCCTGCGGTGTACATCCTGCGTCGCACACCCTGCGGTGCAAATAAATTAAACATTTCTTTACAAAAAATAATAATAATGAACTCAAATTCCTAAAAAAACTGTGCGCACACATCCTGCAGCGCACATCTCCTGCTATGTACATCTCCTGCGGCGCACATCTCCTGCGTGCACATCTCCTGCTATGTACATCTCCTGCTGCGCATATCGCCTGCGGCGCACATATCCTGCTATGTACATCTCCTGCGTGCTCATCTCCTGCTATGTAAATCTCCTGCGGCGCACATCTCCTGCGTGCACATCTCCTGCGTGCACATCTCCTGTGGTGCACATCTCCAGTGGCGCACATCTCCTGCTGCGCAAATCTCCTGAGGTGCACATAAATGAAACATTTATTTACAAAAAATAATAATAATTAACTAAAATTCCTAAAAAAACTGTGCGTACACATCTCCTGCAGTGCACATCTCCTGCTGCGCACATCTCCTGCGGTGCACATCTCCTGCTGCGCAAATCTCCTGCAGTGCACGTCTCCTGCGGTGCACATCTCCGATGGCGCACATCTCCTGCGTGCACATCTCCTGCGGCGCACATCTCCTGCAGCGCACATCTCCTAAGTGCACATCTCCTGCGTGCACATCTCTTGCGGTGCACATCTCCAGTGGCGCACATCTCCTGCTGCGGAAATCTCCTGCGGTGAACATCCTGCGTCGCACACCCTGCGGTGCACATAAATGAAACATTTATTCACAAAAAATAATAATAATTAACTCAAATTCCTAAAAAAACTGTGCGCACACATCCTGTGGCGCACATCTCCTGCGGCGCATATCTCCTGTGTACACATCTCCTGCGGTGCACATCTCCTGCTGCGCACATCTCCTGCGGTGGACATCTCCTGTGGTGCACATATCCTGCTATGTACATCTCATAAGTGCTCATCTCCTGCTATGTAAATCTCCTGCGGCGCACATCTCCTGCGGCGCACATCTTCTGCGTGCACATCTCCTGCGGTGCACATCTCCTGCGGTGCACATCTCCTGCTGCGCACATCTCCTGCGGTGCAGATCTCCTGCGGTGCACATATCCTGCTATGTACATCTCCTAAGTGCTCATCTCCTGCTATGTAAATCTCCTGCGGCGCACATCTCCTGCGGCGCACATCTTCTGCGTGCACATCTCCTGCGGTGCACATCTCCTGCTGCGCACATCTCCTGCGGTGCAGATCTCCTGCGGTGCACATCTCCTGCTGCGCACATCTCCTGCGGTGCAGATCTCCTGCTTTGCACATCTCCTGCTGCGCAAATCTCCTGCAGTGCACGTTTCCTGCGTGCACATCTCCTGCTATGTACATCTCCTGCGGCGCAAATGTCCTGCGTGCACATCTCCTGCGGTGCACATCTCCAGTGGCACACATCTCCTGCTGCGCAAATCTCCTGCGGTGTACATCCTGCGTCGCACACCCTGCGGTGCACATAAATGAAACATTTATTTACAAAAAAATATTATTAAATCAAGTTAATAAAAAAAACGTGTGCACACACCCTGCTGCGCACATCTCCTGAGGCGCACATCTCATGCTGCGCACATCTCCTGTGGCGCACATCTCCTGCTATGTACATCTCCTGCTGCGCATATCGCCTGCGGCGCACATCTCCTGCGTGCACATCTCCTGCGGCGCATATCTCCTGCAGCGCACATCTCCTAAGTGCACATCTCCTGCGTGCACATCTCTTGCGGTGCACATCTCCAGTGGCGCACATCTCCTGCTGCGGAAATCTCCTGCGGTGAACATCCTGCGTCGCACACCCTGCGGTGCACATAAATGAAACATTTATTCACAAAAAATAATAATAATTAACTCAAATTCCTAAAAAAACTGTGCGCACACATCCTGTGGCGCACATCTCCTGCGGCGCATATCTGCTGTGTACACATCTCCTGCGGCACTCATCTCCTGCGGCGCATATCTCCTGTGTACACATCTCCTGCGGTGCACATATCCTGCTATGTACATCTCCTGCGTGCTCATCTCCTGCTATGTAAATCTCCTGCGTGCACATCTCCTGCGTGCACATCTCCTGTGGTGCACATCTCCAGTGGCGCACATCTCCTGCTGCGCAAATCTCCTGAGGTGCACATAAATGAAACATTTATTTACAAAAAATAATAATAATTAACTAAAATTCCTAAAAAAACTGTGCGTACACATCTCCTGCAGTGCACATCTCCTGCTGCGCACATCTCCTGCGGTGCACATCTCCTGCTGCGCAAATCTCCTGCAGTGCACGTCTCCTGCGGCACACATCTCCTGTTGCGCACATCTCCTGCGGTGCACATCTCCTGCTGCGCACATCTCCGGCGGTGCACATTTCTTGCGGCGCACACCCTGCGGTGCACATAAATGAAACATTTATTTACAAAAAAATATTATTAAATCAAATTAATAAAAAAAAACGTGTGCACACACCCTGCTGCGCACATCTCCTGAGGCGCACATCTCCTGCTGCGCACATCTCCTGCGTTGCACATCTCCTGCGGCGCACATCTCCTGCGGTGCACATCTCCGGTGGCGCATATCGCCTGCGGCGCACATCTCCTGCTATGTACATCTCCTGCTATGTACATCTCCTGCGGCACACATCTCCTGAAGCGCACATCTCCTGCTGCGCATGTAACCCACATGGAGGCGCACACTGGACCAGTATAACCAAGATTCGTAGGGAGGAGTAATTAACAGGAATCAGACACCACAATGAGCAAACAGAACACAGAGTTAGGTTTAAATGAAAACAATTGTATTAACACACAAAATATTTACAACATTGCCGGCATTCAGTTTAGTAAAATTAGAAATGTCTTTTGAAATGGGTGCACCCAGAAAATAAAAGTAATCCTCAAAAAATAGGATGTTCTGCTTAGGGATGGGCGTTCGATTAAATTGTCTTCGTCGATCGTCGGGAGAGTTAATGACGAATTTTCGATTAATCATTAATATTTTCAAGTTCAAAAATTCACTATTTATAAGCTACATTAAAATGCAGTGATGTTTCCTCATTGAGATCTTTATTACAAGATGAGCAAAATATGCGCTGCCGTAATCTTAAGCAGCGGAGCCGACAGCTAGAAGCCGGTGCTACTAAACACAACTGACCCTCGTTTTTTTTTTCCTCCAAAATAAAATAATAATAATTTAAAAAAACGTAATGTTAAACAACAACTACAAATATATAATACTTAGGTCTGACAGGTTTTGCCAAATGTAACTCAAAACTATCAGACAAGGTACCGAGTCGAGAAAGCTTCATAAAAATAACCAGTAACTCACATTACTGTGATTCCGGTGTTAGTGCTCCCCTCGTCCGTGTCAGACAACGCAGGCTCCTTGTCTCCCGCAGCCTCTGGGATAGCTTCGCAGTGTTGGCAGTGAACCAAGTCCTTTTTTAACTCAAAATGGTCCCACGCAACACTTTGCCGTGACCTCTTCATGTTTATTTTGGAAATGGAACTACACGGTAACTCGCAGCAAGTCGCAGGTAACTGAGTAGGACTGTGGCGTTTTTTTCAAACACTGCCCCCCGTGGTCAAATGTGTAATTAGCGAATTTCTCGATGAAAAAATGATTTCATCGACGACATTCTTAATGGTCAATTAATCGATCGTCGATTAATTATGCCCATCCCTAGTTCTGCTAGATTCAACTGTCGTTTGAGGTCCTCCCCACAGTCTTACCACACTGACAGCAAGGTAGATGAATGCTGGAAGCGCTCCTCAATCCAGGTGCTCAACACGGGTGGCTCGCCATCTCCCTCGTCAGGGAGAGATTCCAATCCAACTCAAAGTTCAAGGGTATCCAGAAAACCCAGCCTGTGTAACATAACACGGCTTATATAGCAACATATGCAAATATTCTTATTCTCTTAACTGTACAGTTCAATTTGATCAATGTCAACATATAATACGTTTCAGTACTTAACCCATGAATAAAGGATTACTGTTGTATCATAACATTAACTCTTAATATTAAAGTATAAACAATACTATTAAATTACAATTTTAATGGCAGTGAAACAATATGAATGTTAGATTATTATGCAAACAACCTACAGCTTAACATCAATTACTCACTATATGTGAATATCGGAAGTAAAGCAATGTGAATCATTTTCTTGTCACAACACTGACACCTTGCATTTGTGAATGCAAGCAGCACAATGATGAACAGAAAGCTAATCTCAAAGCTCAAATTCAGCTACATAATCCTTAGCTCTGTACTAAATGTAACTCACACATACTCATATTACACATACAAATGTCCACTTTTGTCTCTATGACTAAAGAAATATGAAACATCTTACAGTACACTCAATGGCATAAACACCACGAGGCTATGCTAAGTCATATAGCATTTTGCTACTGTGCCACGTGTGGCCGCTAATTTAGCAGGTGTAACTCACCGGGAAAAGAAAAGAATAAACGGTGCTCTAAGCTGCTCTCCAGGTCCTCTCAGTAGTTGATAAACTTGTTATGGGCTCAAACATACTCTAACTTCTCTTTGTTCAGTATTATATTGAGTACCAGTAGCAGTAATATCGCTCCGTAATTTCAACTTCTCATCAGGCTCCATCTGTCTCCACACTGAACCGCACCTCTCTGACTCGAGTGAGGAGGCGGGACTTAGACCGTTTTACACCAATAACATGCAGTTATTTCACCTTGAACCAATAGGCTCACTTGTTAAGTTTTTTGACCGGTAGAACGCTTCCTGAGCAAAAAGGAAATGACTTAATAATAATAAATTAAATACAGACGAAATAAAACAGAATTGTTAATGAAATAAAAGGAATTCTCAGTAAGGAGGAAATATAAATAATACGGCGCACATCTCCTGCATTGCAAATCTGCTGCGTCACACATCCTGCGTTGCACACCCTGTGGTGCACATGAATAAAACATTTACAAAAAAAATATTATTAAATCACATAAATAATTTAACTGTGCGCATATCTCCTGCGGCGCACATCTCCTCCGGCGCACATCTCCTGTGGTGCACATCTCCAGTGGCGCACATCTCCTGATGCGCAAATCTCCTGCGGTGTACATCCTGCGTCGCACACCCGGTGCAAATAAATTAAACATTTCTTTACAAAAAATAATAATAATGAACTCAAATTCCTAAAAAAACTGTGCGCACACATCCTGCAGCGCACATCTCCTGCTATGTACATCTCCTGCGGCGCACATCTCCTGCGTGCACATCTCCTGCTATGTACATCTCCTGCTGCGCATATCGCCTGCGGCGCACATCTCCTGCTATGTACATCTCCTGCGGCGCACATCTCCTGCGTGCACATCTCCTGCTATGTACATCTCCTGCGGCGCACATCTCCTGCGTGCACATCTCCTGTGGTGCACATCTCCAGTGGCGCACATCTCCTCCTGCGCAAATCTCCTGCGGTGTACATCCTGCGTCGCACACCCTGCGGTGCAAATAAATTAAACATTTATTTACAAAAAATAATAATAATTAACTCAAATTCCTAAAAAAACTGTGCGCACACATCCTGTGGCACACATCTCCTGCGGCACTCATCTCCTTCGTGCATATCTCCTGCGGTGCACATCTCCAGTGGCGCACATCTCCTGCTACACAAATCTCCTGCGGTGAAAATCCTGCATCGCACACCCTGCGGTGCACATAAATGAAACATTTATTTACAAAAAAATATTATTAAATCAAATTAATAAAAAAAACGTGTGCACACACCCTGCTGCGCACATCTCCTGAGGCGCACATCTCCTGCGTGCACATATCCTGCGTTGCACATCTCCTGCGTGCACATCTCCTGCGGCGCACATCTCCTGCGGTGCACACCTCCGGTGGCACATATCGCCTGCGGCGCACATCTCCTGCTATGTACATCTCCTGCGGCGCACATCTCCTGCGTGCACATCTCCTGCTATGTACATCTCCTGCGGTGCACATCTCCTGCGTGCACATCTCCTGCGGTGCACATCTCCAGTGGCGCACATCTCCTGCTGCGCAAATCTCCTGCGGTGTACATCCTGCGTCGCACACCCTGCGGTGCAAATAAATTAAACATTTATTTACAAAAAATAATAATAATTAACTCAAATTCCTAAAAAAACTGTGCGCACACATCCTGCATTGCACATCTCCTGCTTGCACATCTCCTGCGGCGCATATCTCCTGTGTACACATCTCCTGCGGTGCACATCTCCTGCTGCGCACATCTCCTGCGGTGGACATCTCCTGTGGTGCACATATCCTGCTATGTACATCTCCTGCGTGCTCATCTCCTGCTATGTAAATCTCCTGCGGCGCACATCTCCTGCGTGCACATCTCCTGCGTGCACATCTCCTGTGGTGAACATCTCCAGTGGCGCACATCTCCTGCTGCGCAAATCTCCTGAGGTGCACATAAATGAAACATTTATTTACAAAAAATAATAATAATTAACTAAAATTCCTAAAAAAACTGTGCGTACACATCTCCTGCAGTGCACATCTCCTGCTGCGCACATCTCCTGCGGTGCACATCTCCTGCTGCGCAAATCTCCTGCAGTGCACGTCTCCTGCGGCACACATCTCCTGTTGCGCACATCTCCTGCGGTGCACATCTCCTGCTGCGCACATCTCCGGCGGTGCACATTTCTTGCGGCGCACACCCTGCGGTGCACATAAATGAAACATTTATTTACAAAAAAATATTATTAAATCAAATTAATAAAAAAAAACGTGTGCACACACCCTGCTGCGCACATCTCCTGAGGCGCACATCTCCTGCTGCGCACATCTCCTGCGTTGCACATCTCCTGCGGCGCACATCTCCTGCGGTGCACATCTCCGGTGGCGCATATCGCCTGCGGCGCACATCTCCTGCTATGTACATCTCCTGCTATGTACATCTCCTGCGGCACACATCTCCTGAAGCGCACATCTCCTGCTGCGCATGTAACCCACATGGAGGCGCACACTGGACCAGTATAACCAAGATTCGTAGGGAGGAGTAATTAACAGGAATCAGACACCACAATGAGCAAACAGAACACAGAGTTAGGTTTAAATGAAAACAATTGTATTAACACACAAAATATTTACAACATTGCCGGCATTCAGTTTAGTAAAATTAGAAATGTCTTTTGAAATGGGTGCACCCAGAAAATAAAAGTAATCCTCAAAAAATAGGATGTTCTGCTTAGGGATGGGCGTTCGATTAAATTGTCATCGTCGATCGTCGGGAGAGTTAATGACGAATTTTCGATTAATCATTAATATTTTCAAGTTCAAAAATTCACTATTTATAAGCTACATTAAAATGCAGTGATGTTTCCTCATTGAGATCTTTATTACAAGATGAACAAAATATGCGCTGCCGTAATCTTAAGCAGCGGAGCCGACAGCTAGAAGCCGGTGCTACTAAACACAACTGACCCTCGTTTTTTTTTTCCTCCAAAATAAAATAATAATAATTTAAAAAAACGTAATGTTAAACAACAACTACAAATATATAATACTTAGGTCTGACAGGTTTTGCCAAATGTAACTCAAAACTATCAGACAAGGTACCGAGTCGAGAAAGCTTCATAAAAATAACCAGTAACTCACATTACTGTGATTCCGGTGTTAGTGCTCCCCTCGTCCGTGTCAGACAACGCAGGCTCCTTGTCTCCCGCAGCCTCTGGGATAGCTTCGCAGTGTTGGCAGTGAACCAAGTCCTTTTTTAACTCAAAATGGTCCCACGCAACACTTTGCCGTGACCTCTTCATGTTTATTTTGGAAATGGAACTACACGGTAACTCGCAGCAAGTCGCAGGTAACTGAGTAGGACTGTGGCGTTTTTTTCAAACACTGCCCCCCGTGGTCAAATGTGTAATTAGCGAATTTCTCGATGAAAAAATGATTTCATCGACGACATTCTTAATGGTCAATTAATCGATCGTCGATTAATTATGCCCATCCCTAGTTCTGCTAGATTCAACTGTCGTTTGAGGTCCTCCCCACAGTCTTACCACACTGACAGCAAGGTAGATGAATGCTGGAAGCGCTCCTCAATCCAGGTGCTCAACACGGGTGGCTCGCCATCTCCCTCGTCAGGGAGAGATTCCAATCCAACTCAAAGTTCAAGGGTATCCAGAAAACCCAGCCTGTGTAACATAACACGGCTTATATAGCAACATATGCAAATATTCTTATTCTCTTAACTGTACAGTTCAATTTGATCAATGTCAACATATAATACATTTCAGTACTTAACCCATGAATAAAGGATTACTGTTGTATCATAACATTAACTCTTAATATTAAAGTATAAACAATACTATTAAATTACAATTTTAATGGCAGTGAAACAATATGAATGTTAGATTATTATGCAAACAACCTACAGCTTAACATCAATTACTCACTATATGTGAATATCGGAAGTAAAGCAATGTGAATCATTTTCTTGTCACAACACTGACACCTTGCATTTGTGAATGCAAGCAGCACAATGATGAACAGAAAGCTAATCTCAAAGCTCAAATTCAGCTACATAATCCTTAGCTCTGTACTAAATGTAACTCACATACATACTCATATTACACATACAAATGTCCACTTTTGTCTCTATGACTAAAGAAATATGAAACATCTTACAGTACACTCAATGGCATAAACACCACGAGGCTATGCTAAGTCATATAGCATTTTGCTACTGTGCCACGTGTGGCCGCTAATTTAGCAGGTGTAACTCACCGGGAAAAGAAAAGAATAAACGGTGCTCTAAGCTGCTCTCCAGGTCCTCTCAGTAGTTGATAAACTTGTTATGGGCTCAAACATACTCTAACTTCTCTTTGTTCAGTATTATATTGAGTACCAGTAGCAGTAATATCGCTCCGTAATTTCAACTTCTCATCAGGCTCCATCTGTCTCCACACTGAACCGCACCTCTCTGACTCGAGTGAGGAGGCGGGACTTAGACCGTTTTACACCAATAACATGCAGTTATTTCACCTTGAACCAATAGGCTCACTTGTTAAGTTTTTTGACCGGTAGAACGCTTCCTGAGCAAAAAGGAAATGACTTAATAATAATAAATTAAATACAGACGAAATAAAACAGAATTGTTAATGAAATAAAAGGAATTCTCAGTAAGGAGGAAATATAAATAATACGGCGCACATCTCCTGCATTGCAAATCTGCTGCGTCACACATCCTGCGTTGCACACCCTGTGGTGCACATGAATAAAACATTTACAAAAAAAATATTATTAAATCACATAAATAATTTAACTGTGCGCACATCTCCTGCGGCGCAAATCTCCTCCGGCGCACATCTCCTGCGGTGCACATCTCCAGTGGCGCACATCTCCTGATGCGCAAATCTCCTGCGGTGTACATCCTGCGTCGCACACCCTGCGGTGCAAATAAATTAAACATTTCTTTACAAAAAATAATAATAATGAACTCAAATTCCTAAAAAAACTGTGCGCACACATCCTGCAGCGCACATCTCCTGCTATGTACATCTCCTGCGGCGCACATCTCCTGCGTGCACATCTCCTGCTATGTACATCTCCTGCTGCGCATATCGCCTGCGGCGCACATCTCCTGCTATGTACATCTCCTGCGGCGCACATCTCCTGCGTGCACATCTCCTGCTATGTACATCTCCTGCGGCGCACATCTCCTGCGTGCACATCTCCTGTGGTGCACATCTCCAGTGGCGCACATCTCCTGCTGCGCAAATCTCCTGCGGTGTACATCCTGCGTCGCACACCCTGCGGTGCAAATAAATTAAACATTTATTTACAAAAAATAATAATAATTAACTCAAATTCCTAAAAAAACTGTGCGCACACATCCTGTGGCACACATCTCCTGCGGCACTCATCTCCTTCGTGCATATCTCCTGCGGTGCACATCTCCAGTGGCGCACATCTCCTGCTACACAAATCTCCTGCGGTGAAAATCCTGCATCGCACACCCTGCGGTGCACATAAATGAAACATTTATTTACAAAAAAATATTATTAAATCAAATTAATAAAAAAAACGTGTGCACACACCCTGCTGCGCACATCTCCTGAGGCGCACATCTCCTGCGTGCACATATCCTGCGTTGCACATCTCCTGCGTGCACATCTCCTGCGGCGCACATCTCCTGCGGTGCACACCTCCGGTGGCACATATCGCCTGCGGCGCACATCTCCTGCTATGTACATCTCCTGCGGCGCACATCTCCTGCGTGCACATCTCCTGCTATGTACATCTCCTGCGGCGCACATCTCCTGCGTGCACATCTCCTGCGGTGCACATCTCCAGTGGCGCACATCTCCTGCTGCGCAAATCTCCTGCGGTGTACATCCTGCGTCGCACACCCTGCGGTGCAAATAAATTAAACATTTATTTACAAAAAATAATAATAATTAACTCAAATTCCTAAAAAAACTGTGCACACACATCCTGCATTGCACATCTCCTGCTTGCACATCTCCTGCGGCGCATATCTCCTGTGTACACATCTCCTGCGGTGCACATCTCCTGCTGCGCACATCTCCTGCGGTGGACATCTCCTGTGGTGCACATATCCTGCTATGTACATCTCCTGCGTGCTCATCTCCTGCTATGTAAATCTCCTGCGGCGCACATCTCCTGCGTGCACATCTCCTGCGTGCACATCTCCTGTGGTGCACATCTCCAGTGGCGCACATCTCCTGCTGCGCAAATCTCCTGAGGTGCACATAAATGAAACATTTATTTACAATAAATAATAATAATTAACTAAAATTCCTAAAAAAACTGTGCGTACACATCTCCTGCAGTGCACATCTCCTGCTGCGCACATCTCCTGCGGTGCACATCTCCTGCTGCGCAAATCTCCTGCAGTGCACGTCTCCTGCGGCACACATCTCCTGTTGCGCACATCTCCTGCGGTGCACATCTCCTGCTGCGCACATCTCCGGCGGTGCACATTTCTTGCGGCGCACACCCTGCGGTGCACATAAATGAAACATTTATTTACAAAAAAATATTATTAAATCAAATTAATAAAAAAAAACGTGTGCACACACCCTGCTGCGCACATCTCCTGAGGCGCACATCTCCTGCTGCGCACATCTCCTGCGTTGCACATCTCCTGCGGCGCACATCTCCTGCGGTGCACATCTCCGGTGGCGCATATCGCCTGCGGCGCACATCTCCTGCTATGTACATCTCCTGCTATGTACATCTCCTGCGGCACACATCTCCTGAAGCGCACATCTCCTGCTGCGCATGTAACCCACATGGAGGTGCACACTGGACCAGTATAACCAAGATTCGTAGGGAGGAGTAATTAACAGGAATCAGACACCACAATGAGCAAACAGAACACAGAGTTAGGTTTAAATGAAAACAATTGTATTAACACACAAAATATTTACAACATTGCCGGCATTCAGTTTAGTAAAATTAGAAATGTCTTTTGAAATGGGTGCACCCAGAAAATAAAAGTAATCCTCAAAAAATAGGATGTTCTGCTTAGGGATGGGCGTTCGATTAAATTGTCTTCGTCGATCGTCGGGAGAGTTAATGACGAATTTTCGATTAATCATTAATATTTTCAAGTTCAAAAATTCACTATTTATAAGCTACATTAAAATGCAGTGATGTTTCCTCATTGAGATCTTTATTACAAGATGAGCAAAATATGCGCTGCCGTAATCTTAAGCAGCGGAGCCGACAGCTAGAAGCCGGTGCTACTAAACACAACTGACCCTCGTTTTTTTTTTCCTCCAAAATAAAATAATAATAATTTAAAAAAACGTAATGTTAAACAACAACTACAAATATATAATACTTAGGTCTGACAGGTTTTGCCAAATGTAACTCAAAACTATCAGACAAGGTACCGAGTCGAGAAAGCTTCATAAAAATAACCAGTAACTCACATTACTGTGATTCCGGTGTTAGTGCTCCCCTCGTCCGTGTCAGACAACGCAGGCTCCTTGTCTCCCGCAGCCTCTGGGATAGCTTCGCAGTGTTGGCAGTGAACCAAGTCCTTTTTTAACTCAAAATGGTCCCACGCAACACTTTGCCGTGACCTCTTCATGTTTATTTTGGAAATGGAACTACACGGTAACTCGCAGCAAGTCGCAGGTAACTGAGTAGGACTGTGGCGTTTTTTTCAAACACTGCCCCCCGTGGTCAAATGTGTAATTAGCGAATTTCTCGATGAAAAAATGATTTCATCGACGACATTCTTAATGGTCAATTAATCGATCGTCGATTAATTATGCCCATCCCTAGTTCTGCTAGATTCAACTGTCGTTTGAGGTCCTCCCCACAGTCTTACCACACTGACAGCAAGGTAGATGAATGCTGGAAGCGCTCCTCAATCCAGGTGCTCAACACGGGTGGCTCGCCATCTCCCTCGTCAGGGAGAGATTCCAATCCAACTCAAAGTTCAAGGGTATCCAGAAAACCCAGCCTGTGTAACATAACACGGCTTATATAGCAACATATGCAAATATTCTTATTCTCTTAACTGTACAGTTCAATTTGATCAATGTCAACATATAATACGTTTCAGTACTTAACCCATGAATAAAGGATTACTGTTGTATCATAACAATAACTCTTAATATTAAAGTATAAACAATACTATTAAATTACAATTTTAATGGCAGTGAAACAATATGAATGTTAGATTATTATGCAAACAACCTACAGCTTAACATCAATTACTCACTATATGTGAATATCGGAAGTAAAGCAATGTGAATCATTTTCTTGTCACAACACTGACACCTTGCATTTGTGAATGCAAGCAGCACAATGATGAACAGAAAGCTAATCTCAAAGCTCAAATTCAGCTACATAATCCTTAGCTCTGTACTAAATGTAACTCACATACATACTCATATTACACATACAAATGTCCACTTTTGTCTCTATGACTAAAGAAATATGAAACATCTTACAGTACACTCAATGGCATAAACACCACGAGGCTATGCTAAGTCATATAGCATTTTGCTACTGTGCCACGTGTGGCCGCTAATTTAGCAGGTGTAACTCACCGGGAAAAGAAAAGAATAAACGGTGCTCTAAGCTGCTCTCCAGGTCCTCTCAGTAGTTGATAAACTTGTTATGGGCTCAAACATACTCTAACTTCTCTTTGTTCAGTATTATATTGAGTACCAGTAGCAGTAATATCGCTCCGTAATTTCAACTTCTCATCAGGCTCCATCTGTCTCCACACTGAACCGCACCTCTCTGACTCGAGTGAGGAGGCGGGACTTAGACCGTTTTACACCAATAACATGCAGTTATTTCACCTTGAACCAATAGGCTCACTTGTTAAGTTTTTTGACCGGTAGAACGCTTCCTGAGCAAAAAGGAAATGACTTAATAATAATAAATTAAATACAGACGAAATAAAACAGAATTGTTAATGAAATAAAAGGAATTCTCAGTAAGGAGGAAATATAAATAATACGGCGCACATCTCCTGCATTGCAAATCTGCTGCGTCACACATCCTGCGTTGCACACCCTGTGGTGCACATGAATAAAACATTTACAAAAAAAATATTATTAAATCACATAAATAATTTAACTGTGCGCACATCTCCTGCGGCGCACATCTCCTCCGGCGCACATCTCCTGCGGTGCACATCTCCAGTGGCGCACATCTCCTGATGCGCAAATCTCCTGCGGTGTACATCCTGCGTCGCACACCCTGCGGTGCAAATAAATTAAACATTTCTTTACAAAAAATAATAATAATGAACTCAAATTCCTAAAAAAACTGTGCGCACACATCCTGCAGCGCACATCTCCTGCTATGTACATCTCCTGCGGCGCACATCTCCTGCGTGCACATCTCCTGCTATGTACATCTCCTGCTGCGCATATCGCCTGCGGCGCACATCTCCTGCTATGTACATCTCCTGCGGCGCACATCTCCTGCGTGCACATCTCCTGCTATGTACATCTCCTGCGGCGCACATCTCCTGCGTGCACATCTCCTGTGGTGCACATCTCCAGTGGCGCACATCTCCTGCTGCGCAAATCTCCTGCGGTGTACATCCTGCGTCGCACACCCTGCGGTGCAAATAAATTAAACATTTATTTACAAAAAATAATAATAATTAACTCAAATTCCTAAAAAAACTGTGCGCACACATCCTGTGGCACACATCTCCTGCGGCACTCATCTCCTTCGTGCATATCTCCTGCGGTGCACATCTCCAGTGGCGCACATCTCCTGCTACACAAATCTCCTGCGGTGAAAATCCTGCATCGCACACCCTGCGGTGCACATAAATGAAACATTTATTTACAAAAAAATATTATTAAATCAAATTAATAAAAAAAACGTGTGCACACACCCTGCTGCGCACATCTCCTGAGGCGCACATCTCCTGCGTGCACATATCCTGCGTTGCACATCTCCTGCGTGCACATCTCCTGCGGCGCACATCTCCTGCGGTGCACACCTCCGGTGGCACATATCGCCTGCGGCGCACATCTCCTGCTATGTACATCTCCTGCGGCGCACATCTCCTGCGTGCACATCTCCTGCTATGTACATCTCCTGCGGCGCACATCTCCTGCGTGCACATCTCCTGCGGTGCACATCTCCAGTGGCGCACATCTCCTGCTGCGCAAATCTCCTGCGGTGTACATCCTGCGTCGCACACCCTGCGGTGCAAATAAATTAAACATTTATTTACAAAAAATAATAATAATTAACTCAAATTCCTAAAAAAACTGTGCACACACATCCTGCATTGCACATCTCCTGCTTGCACATCTCCTGCGGCGCATATCTCCTGTGTACACATCTCCTGCGGTGCACATCTCCTGCTGCGCACATCTCCTGCGGTGGACATCTCCTGTGGTGCACATATCCTGCTATGTACATCTCCTGCGTGCTCATCTCCTGCTATGTAAATCTCCTGCGGCGCACATCTCCTGCGTGCACATCTCCTGCGTGCACATCTCCTGTGGTGCACATCTCCAGTGGCGCACATCTCCTGCTGCGCAAATCTCCTGAGGTGCACATAAATGAAACATTTATTTACAATAAATAATAATAATTAACTAAAATTCCTAAAAAAACTGTGCGTACACATCTCCTGCAGTGCACATCTCCTGCTGCGCACATCTCCTGCGGTGCACATCTCCTGCTGCGCAAATCTCCTGCAGTGCACGTCTCCTGCGGCACACATCTCCTGTTGCGCACATCTCCTGCGGTGCACATCTCCTGCTGCGCACATCTCCGGCGGTGCACATTTCTTGCGGCGCACACCCTGCGGTGCACATAAATGAAACATTTATTTACAAAAAAATATTATTAAATCAAATTAATAAAAAAAAACGTGTGCACACACCCTGCTGCGCACATCTCCTGAGGCGCACATCTCCTGCTGCGCACATCTCCTGCGTTGCACATCTCCTGCGGCGCACATCTCCTGCGGTGCACATCTCCGGTGGCGCATATCGCCTGCGGCGCACATCTCCTGCTATGTACATCTCCTGCTATGTACATCTCCTGCGGCACACATCTCCTGAAGCGCACATCTCCTGCTGCGCATGTAACCCACATGGAGGCGCACACTGGACCAGTATAACCAAGATTCGTAGGGAGGAGTAATTAACAGGAATCAGACACCACAATGAGCAAACAGAACACAGAGTTAGGTTTAAATGAAAACAATTGTATTAACACACAAAATATTTACAACATTGCCGGCATTCAGTTTAGTAAAATTAGAAATGTCTTTTGAAATGGGTGCACCCAGAAAATAAAAGTAATCCTCAAAAAATAGGATGTTCTGCTTAGGGATGGGCGTTCGATTAAATTGTCTTCGTCGATCGTCGGGAGAGTTAATGACGAATTTTCGATTAATCATTAATATTTTCAAGTTCAAAAATTCACTATTTATAAGCTACATTAAAATGCAGTGATGTTTCCTCATTGAGATCTTTATTACAAGATGAGCAAAATATGCGCTGCCGTAATCTTAAGCAGCGGAGCCGACAGCTAGAAGCCGGTGCTACTAAACACAACTGACCCTCGTTTTTTTTTTCCTCCAAAATAAAATAATAATAATTTAAAAAAACGTAATGTTAAACAACAACTACAAATATATAATACTTAGGTCTGACAGGTTTTGCCAAATGTAACTCAAAACTATCAGACAAGGTACCGAGTCGAGAAAGCTTCATAAAAATAACCAGTAACTCACATTACTGTGATTCCGGTGTTAGTGCTCCCCTCGTCCGTGTCAGACAACGCAGGCTCCTTGTCTCCCGCAGCCTCTGGGATAGCTTCGCAGTGTTGGCAGTGAACCAAGTCCTTTTTTAACTCAAAATGGTCCCACGCAACACTTTGCCGTGACCTCTTCATGTTTATTTTGGAAATGGAACTACACGGTAACTCGCAGCAAGTCGCAGGTAACTGAGTAGGACTGTGGCGTTTTTTTCAAACACTGCCCCCCGTGGTCAAATGTGTAATTAGCGAATTTCTCGATGAAAAAATGATTTCATCGACGACATTCTTAATGGTCAATTAATCGATCGTCGATTAATTATGCCCATCCCTAGTTCTGCTAGATTCAACTGTCGTTTGAGGTCCTCCCCACAGTCTTACCACACTGACAGCAAGGTAGATGAATGCTGGAAGCGCTCCTCAATCCAGGTGCTCAACACGGGTGGCTCGCCATCTCCCTCGTCAGGGAGAGATTCCAATCCAACTCAAAGTTCAAGGGTATCCAGAAAACCCAGCCTGTGTAACATAACACGGCTTATATAGCAACATATGCAAATATTCTTATTCTCTTAACTGTACAGTTCAATTTGATCAATGTCAACATATAATACGTTTCAGTACTTAACCCATGAATAAAGGATTACTGTTGTATCATAACAATAACTCTTAATATTAAAGTATAAACAATACTATTAAATTACAATTTTAATGGCAGTGAAACAATATGAATGTTAGATTATTATGCAAACAACCTACAGCTTAACATCAATTACTCACTATATGTGAATATCGGAAGTAAAGCAATGTGAATCATTTTCTTGTCACAACACTGACACCTTGCATTTGTGAATGCAAGCAGCACAATGATGAACAGAAAGCTAATCTCAAAGCTCAAATTCAGCTACATAATCCTTAGCTCTGTACTAAATGTAACTCACATACATACTCATATTACACATACAAATGTCCACTTTTGTCTCTATGACTAAAGAAATATGAAACATCTTACAGTACACTCAATGGCATAAACACCACGAGGCTATGCTAAGTCATATAGCATTTTGCTACTGTGCCACGTGTGGCCGCTAATTTAGCAGGTGTAACTCACCGGGAAAAGAAAAGAATAAACGGTGCTCTAAGCTGCTCTCCAGGTCCTCTCAGTAGTTGATAAACTTGTTATGGGCTCAAACATACTCTAACTTCTCTTTGTTCAGTATTATATTGAGTACCAGTAGCAGTAATATCGCTCCGTAATTTCAACTTCTCATCAGGCTCCATCTGTCTCCACACTGAACCGCACCTCTCTGACTCGAGTGAGGAGGCGGGACTTAGACCGTTTTACACCAATAACATGCAGTTATTTCACCTTGAACCAATAGGCTCACTTGTTAAGTTTTTTGACCGGTAGAACGCTTCCTGAGCAAAAAGGAAATGACTTAATAATAATAAATTAAATACAGACGAAATAAAACAGAATTGTTAATGAAATAAAAGGAATTCTCAGTAAGGAGGAAATATAAATAATACGGCGCACATCTCCTGCATTGCAAATCTGCTGCGTCACACATCCTGCGTTGCACACCCTGTGGTGCACATGAATAAAACATTTACAAAAAAAATATTATTAAATCACATAAATAATTTAACTGTGCGCACATCTCCTGCGGCGCACATCTCCTCCGGCGCACATCTCCTGCGGTCCACATCTCCAGTGGCGCACATCTCCTGATGCGCAAATCTCCTGCGGTGTACATCCTGCGTCGCACACCCTGCGGTGCAAATAAATTAAACATTTCTTTGCAAAAAATAATAATAATGAACTCAAATTCCTAAAAAAACTGTGCGCACACATCCTGCAGCGCACATCTCCTGCTATGTACATCTCCTGCGGCGCACATCTCCTGCGTGCACATCTCCTGCTATGTACATCTCCTGCTGCGCATATCGCCTGCGGCGCACATCTCCTGCTATGTACATCTCCTGCGGCGCACATCTCCTGCGTGCACATCTCCTGCTATGTACATCTCCTGCGGCGCACATCTCCTGCGTGCACATCTCCTGTGGTGCACATCTCCAGTGGCGCACATCTCCTGCTGCGCAAATCTCCTGCGGTGTACATCCTGCGTCGCACACCCTGCGGTGCAAATAAATTAAACATTTATTTACAAAAAATAATAATAATTAACTCAAATTCCTAAAAAAACTGTGCGCACACATCCTGTGGCACACATCTCCTGCGGCACTCATCTCCTTCGTGCATATCTCCTGCGGTGCACATCTCCAGTGGCGCACATCTCCTGCTACACAAATCTCCTGCGGTGAAAATCCTGCATCGCACACCCTGCGGTGCACATAAATGAAACATTTATTTACAAAAAAATATTATTAAATCAAATTAATAAAAAAAACGTGTGCACACACCCTGCTGCGCACATCTCCTGAGGCGCACATCTCCTGCGTGCACATATCCTGCGTTGCACATCTCCTGCGTGCACATCTCCTGCGGTGCACATCTCCTGCGGTGCACACCTCCGGTGGCACATATCGCCTGCGGCGCACATCTCCTGCTATGTACATCTCCTGCGGCGCACATCTCCTGCGTGCACATCTCCTGCTATGTACATCTCCTGCGGCGCACATCTCCTGCGTGCACATCTCCTGCGGTGCACATCTCCAGTGGTGCACATCTCCTGCTGCGCAAATCTCCTGCGGTGTACATCCTGCGTCGCACACCCTGCGGTGCAAATAAATGAAACATTTATTTACAAAAAATAATAATAATTAACTCAAATTCCTAAAAAAACTGTGCGCACACATCCTGCATTGCACATCTCCTGCTTGCACATCTCCTGCGGCGCATATCTCCTGTGTACACATCTCCTGCGGTGCACATCTCCTGCTGCGCACATCTCCTGCGGTGGACATCTCCTGTGGTGCACATATCCTGCTATGTACATCTCCTGCGTGCTCATCTCCTGCTATGTAAATCTCCTGCGGCGCACATCTCCTGCGTGCACATCTCCTGCGTGCACATCTCCTGTGGTGCACATCTCCAGTGGCGCACATCTCCTGCTGCGCAAATCTCCTGAGGTGCACATAAATGAAACATTTATTTACAAAAAATAATAATAATTAACTAAAATTCCTAAAAAAACTGTGCGTACACATCTCCTGCAGTGCACATCTCCTGCTGCGCACATCTCCTGCGGTGCACATCTCCTGCTGCGCAAATCTCCTGCAGTGCACGTCTCCTGCGGCACACATCTCCTGTTGCGCACATCTCCTGCGGTGCACATCTCCTGCTGCGCACATCTCCGGCGGTGCACATTTCTTGCGGCGCACACCCTGCGGTGCACATAAATGAAACATTTATTTACAAAAAAATATTATTAAATCAAATTAATAAAAAAAAACGTGTGCACACACCCTGCTGCGCACATCTCCTGAGGCGCACATCTCCTGCTGCGCACATCTCCTGCGTTGCACATCTCCTGCGGCGCACATCTCCTGCGGTGCACATCTCCGGTGGCGCATATCGCCTGCGGCGCACATCTCCTGCTATGTACATCTCCTGCTATGTACATCTCCTGCGGCACACATCTCCTGAAGCGCACATCTCCTGCTGCGCATGTAACCCACATGGAGGCGCACACTGGACCAGTATAACCAAGATTCGTAGGGAGGAGTAATTAACAGGAATCAGACACCACAATGAGCAAACAGAACACAGAGTTAGGTTTAAATGAAAACAATTGTATTAACACACAAAATATTTACAACATTGCCGGCATTCAGTTTAGTAAAATTAGAAATGTCTTTTGAAATGGGTGCACCCAGAAAATAAAAGTAATCCTCAAAAAATAGGATGTTCTGCTTAGGGATGGGCGTTCGATTAAATTGTCTTCGTCGATCGTCGGGAGAGTTAATGACGAATTTTCGATTAATCATTAATATTTTCAAGTTCAAAAATTCACTATTTATAAGCTACATTAAAATGCAGTGATGTTTCCTCATTGAGATCTTTATTACAAGATGAACAAAATATGCGCTGCCGTAATCTTAAGCAGCGGAGCCGACAGCTAGAAGCCGGTGCTACTAAACACAACTGACCCTCGTTTTTTTTTTCTCGAAAATAAAATAATAATAATTTAAAAAAACGTAATGTTAAACAACAACTACAAATATATAATACTTAGGTCTGACAGGTTTTGCCAAATGTAACTCAAAACTATCAGACAAGGTACCGAGTCGAGAAAGCTTCATAAAAATAACCAGTAACTCACATTACTGTGATTCCGGTGTTAGTGCTCCCCTCGTCCGTGTCAGACAACGCAGGCTCCTTGTCTCCCGCAGCCTCTGGGATAGCTTCGCAGTGTTGGCAGTGAACCAAGTCCTTTTTTAACTCAAAATGGTCCCACGCAACACTTTGCCGTGACCTCTTCATGTTTATTTTGGAAATGGAACTACACGGTAACTCGCAGCAAGTCGCAGGTAACTGAGTAGGACTGTGGCGTTTTTTTCAAACACTGCCCCCCGTGGTCAAATGTGTAATTAGCGAATTTCTCGATGAAAAAATGATTTCATCGACGACATTCTTAATGGTCAATTAATCGATCGTCGATTAATTATGCCCATCCCTAGTTCTGCTAGATTCAACTGTCGTTTGAGGTCCTCCCCACAGTCTTACCACACTGACAGCAAGGTAGATGAATGCTGGAAGCGCTCCTCAATCCAGGTGCTCAACACGGGTGGCTCGCCATCTCCCTCGTCAGGGAGAGATTCCAATCCAACTCAAAGTTCAAGGGTATCCAGAAAACCCAGCCTGTGTAACATAACACGGCTTATATAGCAACATATGCAAATATTCTTATTCTCTTAACTGTACAGTTCAATTTGATCAATGTCAACATATAATACATTTCAGTACTTAACCCATGAATAAAGGATTACTGTTGTATCATAACATTAACTCTTAATATTAAAGTATAAACAATACTATTAAATTACAATTTTAATGGCAGTGAAACAATATGAATGTTAGATTATTATGCAAACAACCTACAGCTTAACATCAATTACTCACTATATGTGAATATCGGAAGTAAAGCAATGTGAATCATTTTCTTGTCACAACACTGACACCTTGCATTTGTGAATGCAAGCAGCACAATGATGAACAGAAAGCTAATCTCAAAGCTCAAATTCAGCTACATAATCCTTAGCTCTGTACTAAATGTAACTCACATACATACTCATATTACACATACAAATGTCCACTTTTGTCTCTATGACTAAAGAAATATGAAACATCTTACAGTACACTCAATGGCATAAACACCACGAGGCTATGCTAAGTCATATAGCATTTTGCTACTGTGCCACGTGTGGCCGCTAATTTAGCAGGTGTAACTCACCGGGAAAAGAAAAGAATAAACGGTGCTCTAAGCTGCTCTCCAGGTCCTCTCAGTAGTTGATAAACTTGTTATGGGCTCAAACATACTCTAACTTCTCTTTGTTCAGTATTATATTGAGTACCAGTAGCAGTAATATCGCTCCGTAATTTCAACTTCTCATCAGGCTCCATCTGTCTCCACACTGAACCGCACCTCTCTGACTCGAGTGAGGAGGCGGGACTTAGACCGTTTTACACCAATAACATGCAGTTATTTCACCTTGAACCAATAGGCTCACTTGTTAAGTTTTTTGACCGGTAGAACGCTTCCTGAGCAAAAAGGAAATGACTTAATAATAATAAATTAAATACAGACGAAATAAAACAGAATTGTTAATGAAATAAAAGGAATTCTCAGTAAGGAGGAAATATAAATAATACGGCGCACATCTCCTGCATTGCAAATCTGCTGCGTCACACATCCTGCGTTGCACACCCTGTGGTGCACATGAATAAAACATTTACAAAAAAAATATTATTAAATCACATAAATAATTTAACTGTGCGCACATCTCCTGCGGCGCACATCTCCTCCGGCGCACATCTCCTGCGGTGCACATCTCCAGTGGCGCACATCTCCTGATGCGCAAATCTCCTGTGGTGTACATCCTGCGTCGCACACCCTGCGGTGCAAATAAATTAAACATTTCTTTACAAAAAATAATAATAATGAACTCAAATTCCTAAAAAAACTGTGCGCACACATCCTGCAGCGCACATCTCCTGCTATGTACATCTCCTGCGGCGCACATCTCCTGCGTGCACATCTCCTGCTATGTACATCTCCTGCTGCGCATATCGCCTGCGGCGCACATCTCCTGCTATGTACATCTCCTGCGGCGCACATCTCCTGCGTGCACATCTCCTGCTATGTACATCTCCTGCGGCGCACATCTCCTGCGTGCACATCTCCTGTGGTGCACATCTCCAGTGGCGCACATCTCCTGCTGCGCAAATCTCCTGCGGTGTACATCCTGCGTCGCACACCCTGCGGTGCAAATAAATTAAACATTTATTTACAAAAAATAATAATAATTAACTCAAATTCCTAAAAAAACTGTGCGCACACATCCTGTGGCACACATCTCCTGCGGCACTCATCTCCTTCGTGCATATCTCCTGCGGTGCACATCTCCAGTGGCGCACATCTCCTGCTACACAAATCTCCTGCGGTGAAAATCCTGCATCGCACACCCTGCGGTGCACATAAATGAAACATTTATTTACAAAAAAATATTATTAAATCAAATTAATAAAAAAAACGTGTGCACACACCCTGCTGCGCACATCTCCTGAGGCGCACATCTCCTGCGTGCACATATCCTGCGTTGCACATCTCCTGCGTGCACATCTCCTGCGGCGCACATCTCCTGCGGTGCACACCTCCGGTGGCACATATCGCCTGCGGCGCACATCTCCTGCTATGTACATCTCCTGCGGCGCACATCTCCTGCGTGCACATCTCCTGCTATGTACATCTCCTGCGGCGCACATCTCCTGCGTGCACATCTCCTGCGGTGCACATCTCCAGTGGCGCACATCTCCTGCTGCGCAAATCTCCTGCGGTGTACATCCTGCGTCGCACACCCTGCGGTGCAAATAAATTAAACATTTATTTACAAAAAATAATAATAATTAACTCAAATTCCTAAAAAAACTGTGCGCACACATCCTGCATTGCACATCTCCTGCTTGCACATCTCCTGCGGCGCATATCTCCTGTGTACACATCTCCTGCGGTGCACATCTCCTGCTGCGCACATCTCCTGCGGTGGACATCTCCTGTGGTGCACATATCCTGCTATGTACATCTCCTGCGTGCTCATCTCCTGCTATGTAAATCTCCTGCGGCGCACATCTCCTGCGTGCACATCTCCTGCGTGCACATCTCCTGTGGTGCACATCTCCAGTGGCGCACATCTCCTGCTGCGCAAATCTCCTGAGGTGCACATAAATGAAACATTTATTTACAAAAAATAATAATAATTAACTAAAATTCCTAAAAAAACTGTGCGTACACATCTCCTGCAGTGCACATCTCCTGCTGCGCACATCTCCTGCGGTGCACATCTCCTGCTGCGCAAATCTCCTGCAGTGCACGTCTCCTGCGGCACACATCTCCTGTTGCGCACATCTCCTGCGGTGCACATCTCCTGCTGCGCACATCTCCGGCGGTGCACATTTCTTGCGGCGCACACCCTGCGGTGCACATAAATGAAACATTTATTTACAAAAAAATATTATTAAATCAAATTAATAAAAAAAACGTGTGCACACACCCTGCTGCGCACATCTCCTGAGGCGCACATCTCCTGCTGCGCACATCTCCTGCGTTGCACATCTCCTGCGGCGCACATCTCCTGCGGTGCACATCTCCGGTGGCGCATATCGCCTGCGGCGCACATCTCCTGCTATGTACATCTCCTGCTATGTACATCTCCTGCGGCACACATCTCCTGAAGCGCACATCTCCTGCTGCGCATGTAACCCACATGGAGGCGCACACTGGACCAGTATAACCAAGATTCGTAGGGAGGAGTAATTAACAGGAATCAGACACCACAATGAGCAAACAGAACACAGAGTTAGGTTTAAATGAAAACAATTGTATTAACACACAAAATATTTACAACATTGCCGGCATTCAGTTTAGTAAAATTAGAAATGTCTTTTGAAATGGGTGCACCCAGAAAATAAAAGTAATCCTCAAAAAATAGGATGTTCTGCTTAGGGATGGGCGTTCGATTAAATTGTCTTCGTCGATCGTCGGGAGAGTTAATGACGAATTTTCGATTAATCATTAATATTTTCAAGTTCAAAAATTCACTATTTATAAGCTACATTAAAATGCAGTGATGTTTCCTCATTGAGATCTTTATTACAAGATGAACAAAATATGCGCTGCCGTAATCTTAAGCAGCGGAGCCGACAGCTAGAAGCCGGTGCTACTAAACACAACTGACCCTCGTTTTTTTTTTCCTCCAAAATAAAATAATAATAATTTAAAAAAACGTAATGTTAAACAACAACTACAAATATATAATACTTAGGTCTGACAGGTTTTGCCAAATGTAACTCAAAACTATCAGACAAGGTACCGAGTCGAGAAAGCTTCATAAAAATAACCAGTAACTCACATTACTGTGATTCCGGTGTTAGTGCTCCCCTCGTCCGTGTCAGACAACGCAGGCTCCTTGTCTCCCGCAGCCTCTGGGATAGCTTCGCAGTGTTGGCAGTGAACCAAGTCCTTTTTTAACTCAAAATGGTCCCACGCAACACTTTGCCGTGACCTCTTCATGTTTATTTTGGAAATGGAACTACACGGTAACTCGCAGCAAGTCGCAGGTAACTGAGTAGGACTGTGGCGTTTTTTTCAAACACTGCCCCCCGTGGTCAAATGTGTAATTAGCGAATTTCTCGATGAAAAAATGATTTCATCGACGACATTCTTAATGGTCAATTAATCGATCGTCGATTAATTATGCCCATCCCTAGTTCTGCTAGATTCAACTGTCGTTTGAGGTCCTCCCCACAGTCTTACCACACTGACAGCAAGGTAGATGAATGCTGGAAGCGCTCCTCAATCCAGGTGCTCAACACGGGTGGCTCGCCATCTCCCTCGTCAGGGAGAGATTCCAATCCAACTCAAAGTTCAAGGGTATCCAGAAAACCCAGCCTGTGTAACATAACACGGCTTATATAGCAACATATGCAAATATTCTTATTCTCTTAACTGTACAGTTCAATTTGATCAATGTCAACATATAATACATTTCAGTACTTAACCCATGAATAAAGGATTACTGTTGTATCATAACATTAACTCTTAATATTAAAGTATAAACAATACTATTAAATTACAATTTTAATGGCAGTGAAACAATATGAATGTTAGATTATTATGCAAACAACCTACAGCTTAACATCAATTACTCACTATATGTGAATATCGGAAGTAAAGCAATGTGAATCATTTTCTTGTCACAACACTGACACCTTGCATTTGTGAATGCAAGCAGCACAATGATGAACAGAAAGCTAATCTCAAAGCTCAAATTCAGCTACATAATCCTTAGCTCTGTACTAAATGTAACTCACATACATACTCATATTACACATACAAATGTCCACTTTTGTCTCTATGACTAAAGAAATATGAAACATCTTACAGTACACTCAATGGCATAAACACCACGAGGCTATGCTAAGTCATATAGCATTTTGCTACTGTGCCACGTGTGGCCGCTAATTTAGCAGGTGTAACTCACCGGGAAAAGAAAAGAATAAACGGTGCTCTAAGCTGCTCTCCAGGTCCTCTCAGTAGTTGATAAACTTGTTATGGGCTCAAACATACTCTAACTTCTCTTTGTTCAGTATTATATTGAGTACCAGTAGCAGTAATATCGCTCCGTAATTTCAACTTCTCATCAGGCTCCATCTGTCTCCACACTGAACCGCACCTCTCTGACTCGAGTGAGGAGGCGGGACTTAGACCGTTTTACACCAATAACATGCAGTTATTTCACCTTGAACCAATAGGCTCACTTGTTAAGTTTTTTGACCGGTAGAACGCTTCCTGAGCAAAAAGGAAATGACTTAATAATAATAAATTAAATACAGACGAAATAAAACAGAATTGTTAATGAAATAAAAGGAATTCTCAGTAAGGAGGAAATATAAATAATACGGCGCACATCTCCTGCATTGCAAATCTGCTGCGTCACACATCCTGCGTTGCACACCCTGTGGTGCACATGAATAAAACATTTACAAAAAAAATATTATTAAATCACATAAATAATTTAACTGTGCGCACATCTCCTGCGGCGCACATCTCCTCCGGCGCACATCTCCTGCGGTGCACATCTCCAGTGGCGCACATCTCCTGATGCGCAAATCTCCTGCGGTGTACATCCTGCGTCGCACACCCTGCGGTGCAAATAAATTAAACATTTCTTTACAAAAAATAATAATAATGAACTCAAATTCCTAAAAAAACTGTGCGCACACATCCTGCAGCGCACATCTCCTGCTATGTACATCTCCTGCGGCGCACATCTCCTGCGTGCACATCTCCTGCTATGTACATCTCCTGCTGCGCATATCGCCTGCGGCGCACATCTCCTGCTATGTACATCTCCTGCGGCGCACATCTCCTGCGTGCACATCTCCTGCTATGTACATCTCCTGCGGCGCACATCTCCTGCGTGCACATCTCCTGTGGTGCACATCTCCAGTGGCGCACATCTCCTGCTGCGCAAATCTCCTGCGGTGTACATCCTGCGTCGCACACCCTGCGGTGCAAATAAATTAAACATTTATTTACAAAAAATAATAATAATTAACTCAAATTCCTAAAAAAACTGTGCGCACACATCCTGTGGCACACATCTCCTGCGGCACTCATCTCCTTCGTGCATATCTCCTGCGGTGCACATCTCCAGTGGCGCACATCTCCTGCTACACAAATCTCCTGCGGTGAAAATCCTGCATCGCACACCCTGCGGTGCACATAAATGAAACATTTATTTACAAAAAAATATTATTAAATCAAATTAATAAAAAAAACGTGTGCACACACCCTGCTGCGCACATCTCCTGAGGCGCACATCTCCTGCGTGCACATATCCTGCGTTGCACATCTCCTGCGTGCACATCTCCTGCGGCGCACATCTCCTGCGGTGCACACCTCCGGTGGCACATATCGCCTGCGGCGCACATCTCCTGCTATGTACATCTCCTGCGGCGCACATCTCCTGCGTGCACATCTCCTGCTATGTACATCTCCTGCGGCGCACATCTCCTGCGTGCACATCTCCTGCGGTGCACATCTCCAGTGGCGCACATCTCCTGCTGCGCAAATCTCCTGCGGTGTACATCCTGCGTCGCACACCCTGCGGTGCAAATAAATTAAACATTTATTTACAAAAAATAATAATAATTAACTCAAATTCCTAAAAAAACTGTGCACACACATCCTGCATTGCACATCTCCTGCTTGCACATCTCCTGCGGCGCATATCTCCTGTGTACACATCTCCTGCGGTGCACATCTCCTGCTGCGCACATCTCCTGCGGTGGACATCTCCTGTGGTGCACATATCCTGCTATGTACATCTCCTGCGTGCTCATCTCCTGCTATGTAAATCTCCTGCGGCGCACATCTCCTGCGTGCACATCTCCTGCGTGCACATCTCCTGTGGTGCACATCTCCAGTGGCGCACATCTCCTGCTGCGCAAATCTCCTGAGGTGCACATAAATGAAACATTTATTTACAATAAATAATAATAATTAACTAAAATTCCTAAAAAAACTGTGCGTACACATCTCCTGCAGTGCACATCTCCTGCTGCGCACATCTCCTGCGGTGCACATCTCCTGCTGCGCAAATCTCCTGCAGTGCACGTCTCCTGCGGCACACATCTCCTGTTGCGCACATCTCCTGCGGTGCACATCTCCTGCTGCGCACATCTCCGGCGGTGCACATTTCTTGCGGCGCACACCCTGCGGTGCACATAAATGAAACATTTATTTACAAAAAAATATTATTAAATCAAATTAATAAAAAAAAACGTGTGCACACACCCTGCTGCGCACATCTCCTGAGGCGCACATCTCCTGCTGCGCACATCTCCTGCGTTGCACATCTCCTGCGGCGCACATCTCCTGCGGTGCACATCTCCGGTGGCGCATATCGCCTGCGGCGCACATCTCCTGCTATGTACATCTCCTGCTATGTACATCTCCTGCGGCACACATCTCCTGAAGCGCACATCTCCTGCTGCGCATGTAACCCACATGGAGGCGCACACTGGACCAGTATAACCAAGATTCGTAGGGAGGAGTAATTAACAGGAATCAGACACCACAATGAGCAAACAGAACACAGAGTTAGGTTTAAATGAAAACAATTGTATTAACACACAAAATATTTACAACATTGCCGGCATTCAGTTTAGTAAAATTAGAAATGTCTTTTGAAATGGGTGCACCCAGAAAATAAAAGTAATCCTCAAAAAATAGGATGTTCTGCTTAGGGATGGGCGTTCGATTAAATTGTCTTCGTCGATCGTCGGGAGAGTTAATGACGAATTTTCGATTAATCATTAATATTTTCAAGTTCAAAAATTCACTATTTATAAGCTACATTAAAATGCAGTGATGTTTCCTCATTGAGATCTTTATTACAAGATGAACAAAATATGCGCTGCCGTAATCTTAAGCAGCGGAGCCGACAGCTAGAAGCCGGTGCTACTAAACACAACTGACCCTCGTTTTTTTTTTCCTCCAAAATAAAATAATAATAATTTAAAAAAACGTAATGTTAAACAACAACTACAAATATATAATACTTAGGTCTGACAGGTTTTGCCAAATGTAACTCAAAACTATCAGACAAGGTACCGAGTCGAGAAAGCTTCATAAAAATAACCAGTAACTCACATTACTGTGATTCCGGTGTTAGTGCTCCCCTCGTCCGTGTCAGACAACGCAGGCTCCTTGTCTCCCGCAGCCTCTGGGATAGCTTCGCAGTGTTGGCAGTGAACCAAGTCCTTTTTTAACTCAAAATGGTCCCACGCAACACTTTGCCGTGACCTCTTCATGTTTATTTTGGAAATGGAACTACACGGTAACTCGCAGCAAGTCGCAGGTAACTGAGTAGGACTGTGGCGTTTTTTTCAAACACTGCCCCCCGTGGTCAAATGTGTAATTAGCGAATTTCTCGATGAAAAAATGATTTCATCGACGACATTCTTAATGGTCAATTAATCGATCGTCGATTAATTATGCCCATCCCTAGTTCTGCTAGATTCAACTGTCGTTTGAGGTCCTCCCCACAGTCTTACCACACTGACAGCAAGGTAGATGAATGCTGGAAGCGCTCCTCAATCCAGGTGCTCAACACGGGTGGCTCGCCATCTCCCTCGTCAGGGAGAGATTCCAATCCAACTCAAAGTTCAAGGGTATCCAGAAAACCCAGCCTGTGTAACATAACACGGCTTATATAGCAACATATGCAAATATTCTTATTCTCTTAACTGTACAGTTCAATTTGATCAATGTCAACATATAATACATTTCAGTACTTAACCCAGGAATAAAGGATTACTGTTGTATCATAACATTAACTCTTAATATTAAAGTATAAACAATACTATTAAATTACAATTTTAATGGCAGTGAAACAATATGAATGTTAGATTATTATGCAAACAACCTACAGCTTAACATCAATTACTCACTATATGTGAATATCGGAAGTAAAGCAATGTGAATCATTTTCTTGTCACAACACTGACACCTTGCATTTGTGAATGCAAGCAGCACAATGATGAACAGAAAGCTAATCTCAAAGCTCAAATTCAGCTACATAATCCTTAGCTCTGTACTAAATGTAACTCACATACATACTCATATTACACATACAAATGTCCACTTTTGTCTCTATGACTAAAGAAATATGAAACATCTTACAGTACACTCAATGGCATAAACACCACGAGGCTATGCTAAGTCATATAGCATTTTGCTACTGTGCCACGTGTGGCCGCTAATTTAGCAGGTGTAACTCACCGGGAAAAGAAAAGAATAAACGGTGCTCTAAGCTGCTCTCCAGGTCCTCTCAGTAGTTGATAAACTTGTTATGGGCTCAAACATACTCTAACTTCTCTTTGTTCAGTATTATATTGAGTACCAGTAGCAGTAATATTGCTCCGTAATTTCAACTTCTCATCAGGCTCCATCTGTCTCCACACTGAACCGCACCTCTCTGACTCGAGTGAGGAGGCGGGACTTAGACCGTTTTACACCAATAACATGCAGTTATTTCACCTTGAACCAATAGGCTCACTTGTTAAGTTTTTTGACCGGTAGAACGCTTCCTGAGCAAAAAGGAAATGACTTAATAATAATAAATTAAATACAGACGAAATAAAACAGAATTGTTAATGAAATAAAAGGAATTCTCAGTAAGGAGGAAATATAAATAATACGGCGCACATCTCCTGCATTGCAAATCTGCTGCGTCACACATCCTGCGTTGCACACCCTGTGGTGCACATGAATAAAACATTTACAAAAAAAATATTATTAAATCACATAAATAATTTAACTGTGCGCACATCTCCTGCGGCGCAAATCTCCTCCGGCGCACATCTCCTGCGGTGCACATCTCCAGTGGCGCACATCTCCTGATGCGCAAATCTCCTGCGGTGTACATCCTGCGTCGCACA
Organism: Pleuronectes platessa; assembly: GCF_947347685.1. Taxonomy (NCBI): domain Eukaryota; kingdom Metazoa; phylum Chordata; class Actinopteri; order Pleuronectiformes; family Pleuronectidae; genus Pleuronectes; species Pleuronectes platessa. The sequence goes on along the minus strand of NW_026519124.1, from coordinate 56,003 downwards.
CCCTGCGGTGCAAATAAATTAAACATTTCTTTACAAAAAATAATAATAATGAACTCAAATTCCTAAAAAAACTGTGCGCACACATCCTGCAGCGCACATCTCCTGCTATGTACATCTCCTGCGGCGCACATCTCCTGCGTGCACATCTCCTGCTATGTACATCTCCTGCTGCGCATATCGCCTGCGGCGCACATCTCCTGCTATGTACATCTCCTGCGGCGCACATCTCCTGCGTGCACATCTCCTGCTATGTACATCTCCTGCGGCGCACATCTCCTGCGTGCACATCTCCTGTGGTGCACATCTCCAGTGGCGCACATCTCCTGCTGCGCAAATCTCCTGCGGTGTACATCCTGCGTCGCACACCCTGCGGTGCAAATAAATTAAACATTTATTTACAAAAAATAATAATAATTAACTCAAATTCCTAAAAAAACTGTGGCACACATCCTGTGGCACACATCTCCTGCGGCACTCATCTCCTTCGTGCATATCTCCTGCGGTGCACATCTCCAGTGGCGCACATCTCCTGCTACACAAATCTCCTGCGGTGAAAATCCTGCATCGCACACCCTGCGGTGCACGTAAATGAAACATTTATTTACAAAAAAATATTATTAAATCAAATTAATAAAAAAAACGTGTGCACACACCCTGCTGCGCACATCTCCTGAGGCGCACATCTCCTGCGTGCACATATCCTGCGTTGCACATCTCCTGCGTGCACATCTCCTGCGGCGCACATCTCCTGCGGTGCACACCTCCGGTGGCACATATCGCCTGCGGCGCACATCTCCTGCTATGTACATCTCCTGCGGCGCACATCTCCTGCGTGCACATCTCCTGCTATGTACATCTCCTGCGGCGCACATCTCCTGCGTGCACATCTCCTGCGGTGCACATCTCCAGTGGCGCACATCTCCTGCTGCGCAAATCTCCTGCGGTGTACATCCTGCGTCGCACACCCTGCGGTGCAAATAAATTAAACATTTATTTACAAAAAATAATAATAATTAACTCAAATTCCTAAAAAAACTGTGCACACACATCCTGCATTGCACATCTCCTGCTTGCACATCTCCTGCGGCGCATATCTCCTGTGTACACATCTCCTGCGGTGCACATCTCCTGCTGCGCACATCTCCTGCGGTGGACATCTCCTGTGGTGCACATATCCTGCTATGTACATCTCCTGCGTGCTCATCTCCTGCTATGTAAATCTCCTGCGGCGCACATCTCCTGCGTGCACATCTCCTGCGTGCACATCTCCTGTGGTGCACATCTCCAGTGGCGCACATCTCCTGCTGCGCAAATCTCCTGAGGTGCACATAAATGAAACATTTATTTACAATAAATAATAATAATTAACTAAAATTCCTAAAAAAACTGTGCGTACACATCTCCTGCAGTGCACATCTCCTGCTGCGCACATCTCCTGCGGTGCACATCTCCTGCTGCGCAAATCTCCTGCAGTGCACGTCTCCTGCGGCACACATCTCCTGTTGCGCACATCTCCTGCGGTGCACATCTCCTGCTGCGCACATCTCCGGCGGTGCACATTTCTTGCGGCGCACACCCTGCGGTGCACATAAATGAAACATTTATTTACAAAAAAATATTATTAAATCAAATTAATAAAAAAAAACGTGTGCACACACCCTGCTGCGCACATCTCCTGAGGCGCACATCTCCTGCTGCGCACATCTCCTGCGTTGCACATCTCCTGCGGCGCACATCTCCTGCGGTGCACATCTCCGGTGGCGCATATCGCCTGCGGCGCACATCTCCTGCTATGTACATCTCCTGCTATGTACATCTCCTGCGGCACACATCTCCTGAAGCGCACATCTCCTGCTGCGCATGTAACCCACATGGAGGCGCACACTGGACCAGTATAACCAAGATTCGTAGGGAGGAGTAATTAACAGGAATCAGACACCACAATGAGCAAACAGAACACAGAGTTAGGTTTAAATGAAAACAATTGTATTAACACACAAAATATTTACAACATTGCCGGCATTCAGTTTAGTAAAATTAGAAATGTCTTTTGAAATGGGTGCACCCAGAAAATAAAAGTAATCCTCAAAAAATAGGATGTTCTGCTTAGGGATGGGCGTTCGATTAAATTGTCTTCGTCGATCGTCGGGAGAGTTAATGACGAATTTTCGATTAATCATTAATATTTTCAAGTTCAAAAATTCACTATTTATAAGCTACATTAAAATGCAGTGATGTTTCCTCATTGAGATCTTTATTACAAGATGAGCAAAATATGCGCTGCCGTAATCTTAAGCAGCGGAGCCGACAGCTAGAAGCCGGTGCTACTAAACACAACTGACCCTCGTTTTTTTTTTCCTCCAAAATAAAATAATAATAATTTAAAAAAACGTAATGTTAAACAACAACTACAAATATATAATACTTAGGTCTGACAGGTTTTGCCAAATGTAACTCAAAACTATCAGACAAGGTACCGAGTCGAGAAAGCTTCATAAAAATAACCAGTAACTCACATTACTGTGATTCCGGTGTTAGTGCTCCCCTCGTCCGTGTCAGACAACGCAGGCTCCTTGTCTCCCGCAGCCTCTGGGATAGCTTCGCAGTGTTGGCAGTGAACCAAGTCCTTTTTTAACTCAAAATGGTCCCACGCAACACTTTGCCGTGACCTCTTCATGTTTATTTTGGAAATGGAACTACACGGTAACTCGCAGCAAGTCGCAGGTAACTGAGTAGGACTGTGGCGTTTTTTTCAAACACTGCCCCCCGTGGTCAAATGTGTAATTAGCGAATTTCTCGATGAAAAAATGATTTCATCGACGACATTCTTAATGGTCAATTAATCGATCGTCGATTAATTATGCCCATCCCTAGTTCTGCTAGATTCAACTGTCGTTTGAGGTCCTCCCCACAGTCTTACCACACTGACAGCAAGGTAGATGAATGCTGGAAGCGCTCCTCAATCCAGGTGCTCAACACGGGTGGCTCGCCATCTCCCTCGTCAGGGAGAGATTCCAATCCAACTCAAAGTTCAAGGGTATCCAGAAAACCCAGCCTGTGTAACATAACACGGCTTATATAGCAACATATGCAAATATTCTTATTCTCTTAACTGTACAGTTCAATTTGATCAATGTCAACATATAATACATTTCAGTACTTAACCCAGGAATAAAGGATTACTGTTGTATCATAACATTAACTCTTAATATTAAAGTATAAACAATACTATTAAATTACAATTTTAATGGCAGTGAAACAATATGAATGTTAGATTATTATGCAAACAACCTACAGCTTAACATCAATTACTCACTATATGTGAATATCGGAAGTAAAGCAATGTGAATCATTTTCTTGTCACAACACTGACACCTTGCATTTGTGAATGCAAGCAGCACAATGATGAACAGAAAGCTAATCTCAAAGCTCAAATTCAGCTACATAATCCTTAGCTCTGTACTAAATGTAACTCACATACATACTCATATTACACATACAAATGTCCACTTTTGTCTCTATGACTAAAGAAATATGAAACATCTTACAGTACACTCAATGGCATAAACACCACGAGGCTATGCTAAGTCATATAGCATTTTGCTACTGTGCCACGTGTGGCCGCTAATTTAGCAGGTGTAACTCACCGGGAAAAGAAAAGAATAAACGGTGCTCTAAGCTGCTCTCCAGGTCCTCTCAGTAGTTGATAAACTTGTTATGGGCTCAAACATACTCTAACTTCTCTTTGTTCAGTATTATATTGAGTACCAGTAGCAGTAATATCGCTCCGTAATTTCAACTTCTCATCAGGCTCCATCTGTCTCCACACTGAACCGCACCTCTCTGACTCGAGTGAGGAGGCGGGACTTAGACCGTTTTACACCAATAACATGCAGTTATTTCACCTTGAACCAATAGGCTCACTTGTTAAGTTTTTTGACCGGTAGAACGCTTCCTGAGCAAAAAGGAAATGACTTAATAATAATAAATTAAATACAGACGAAATAAAACAGAATTGTTAATGAAATAAAAGGAATTCTCAGTAAGGAGGAAATATAAATAATACGGCGCACATCTCCTGCATTGCAAATCTGCTGCGTCACACATCCTGCGTTGCACACCCTGTGGTGCACATGAATAAAACATTTACAAAAAAAATATTATTAAATCACATAAATAATTTAACTGTGCGCACATCTCCTGCGGCGCACATCTCCTCCGGCGCACATCTCCTGCGGTGCACATCTCCAGTGGCGCACATCTCCTGATGCGCAAATCTCCTGCGGTGTACATCCTGCGTCGCACACCCTGCGGTGCAAATAAATTAAACATTTCTTTGCAAAAAATAATAATAATGAACTCAAATTCCTAAAAAAACTGTGCGCACACATCCTGCAGCGCACATCTCCTGCTATGTACATCTCCTGCGGCGCACATCTCCTGCGTGCACATCTCCTGCTATGTACATCTCCTGCTGCGCATATCGCCTGCGGCGCACATCTCCTGCTATGTACATCTCCTGCGGCGCACATCTCCTGCGTGCACATCTCCTGCTATGTACATCTCCTGCGGCGCACATCTCCTGCGTGCACATCTCCTGTGGTGCACATCTCCAGTGGCGCACATCTCCTGCTGCGCAAATCTCCTGCGGTGTACATCCTGCGTCGCACACCCTGCGGTGCAAATAAATTAAACATTTATTTACAAAAAATAATAATAATTAACTCAAATTCCTAAAAAAACTGTGCGCACACATCCTGTGGCACACATCTCCTGCGGCACTCATCTCCTTCGTGCATATCTCCTGCGGTGCACATCTCCAGTGGCGCACATCTCCTGCTACACAAATCTCCTGCGGTGAAAATCCTGCATCGCACACCCTGCGGTGCACATAAATGAAACATTTATTTACAAAAAAATATTATTAAATCAAATTAATAAAAAAAACGTGTGCACACACCCTGCTGCGCACATCTCCTGAGGCGCACATCTCCTGCGTGCACATATCCTGCGTTGCACATCTCCTGCGTGCACATCTCCTGCGGCGCACATCTCCTGCGGTGCACACCTCCGGTGGCACATATCGCCTGCGGCGCACATCTCCTGCTATGTACATCTCCTGCGGCGCACATCTCCTGCGTGCACATCTCCTGCTATGTACATCTCCTGCGGCGCACATCTCCTGCGTGCACATCTCCTGCGGTGCACATCTCCAGTGGCGCACATCTCCTGCTGCGCAAATCTCCTGCGGTGTACATCCTGCGTCGCACACCCTGCGGTGCAAATAAATGAAACATTTATTTACAAAAAATAATAATAATTAACTCAAATTCCTAAAAAAACTGTGCGCACACATCCTGCATTGCACATCTCCTGCTTGCACATCTCCTGCGGCGCATATCTCCTGTGTACACATCTCCTGCGGTGCACATCTCCTGCTGCGCACATCTCCTGCGGTGGACATCTCCTGTGGTGCACATATCCTGCTATGTACATCTCCTGCGTGCTCATCTCCTGCTATGTAAATCTCCTGCGGCGCACATCTCCTGCGTGCACATCTCCTGCGTGCACATCTCCTGTGGTGCACATCTCCAGTGGCGCACATCTCCTGCTGCGCAAATCTCCTGAGGTGCACATAAATGAAACATTTATTTACAAAAAATAATAATAATTAACTAAAATTCCTAAAAAAACTGTGCGTACACATCTCCTGCAGTGCACATCTCCTGCTGCGCACATCTCCTGCGGTGCACATCTCCTGCTGCGCAAATCTCCTGCAGTGCACGTCTCCTGCGGCACACATCTCCTGTTGCGCACATCTCCTGCGGTGCACATCTCCTGCTGCGCACATCTCCGGCGGTGCACATTTCTTGCGGCGCACACCCTGCGGTGCACATAAATGAAACATTTATTTACAAAAAAATATTATTAAATCAAATTAATAAAAAAAAACGTGTGCACACACCCTGCTGCGCACATCTCCTGAGGCGCACATCTCCTGCTGCGCACATCTCCTGCGTTGCACATCTCCTGCGGCGCACATCTCCTGCGGTGCACATCTCCGGTGGCGCATATCGCCTGCGGCGCACATCTCCTGCTATGTACATCTCCTGCTATGTACATCTCCTGCGGCACACATCTCCTGAAGCGCACATCTCCTGCTGCGCATGTAACCCACATGGAGGCGCACACTGGACCAGTATAACCAAGATTCGTAGGGAGGAGTAATTAACAGGAATCAGACACCACAATGAGCAAACAGAACACAGAGTTAGGTTTAAATGAAAACAATTGTATTAACACACAAAATATTTACAACATTGCCGGCATTCAGTTTAGTAAAATTAGAAATGTCTTTTGAAATGGGTGCACCCAGAAAATAAAAGTAATCCTCAAAAAATAGGATGTTCTGCTTAGGGATGGGCGTTCGATTAAATTGTCTTCGTCGATCGTCGGGAGAGTTAATGACGAATTTTCGATTAATCATTAATATTTTCAAGTTCAAAAATTCACTATTTATAAGCTACATTAAAATGCAGTGATGTTTCCTCATTGAGATCTTTATTACAAGATGAACAAAATATGCGCTGCCGTAATCTTAAGCAGCGGAGCCGACAGCTAGAAGCCGGTGCTACTAAACACAACTGACCCTCGTTTTTTTTTTCCTCCAAAATAAAATAATAATAATTTAAAAAAACGTAATGTTAAACAACAACTACAAATATATAATACTTAGGTCTGACAGGTTTTGCCAAATGTAACTCAAAACTATCAGACAAGGTACCGAGTCGAGAAAGCTTCATAAAAATAACCAGTAACTCACATTACTGTGATTCCGGTGTTAGTGCTCCCCTCGTCCGTGTCAGACAACGCAGGCTCCTTGTCTCCCGCAGCCTCTGGGATAGCTTCGCAGTGTTGGCAGTGAACCAAGTCCTTTTTTAACTCAAAATGGTCCCACGCAACACTTTGCCGTGACCTCTTCATGTTTATTTTGGAAATGGAACTACACGGTAACTCGCAGCAAGTCGCAGGTAACTGAGTAGGACTGTGGCGTTTTTTTCAAACACTGCCCCCCGTGGTCAAATGTGTAATTAGCGAATTTCTCGATGAAAAAATGATTTCATCGACGACATTCTTAATGGTCAATTAATCGATCGTCGATTAATTATGCCCATCCCTAGTTCTGCTAGATTCAACTGTCGTTTGAGGTCCTCCCCACAGTCTTACCACACTGACAGCAAGGTAGATGAATGCTGGAAGCGCTCCTCAATCCAGGTGCTCAACACGGGTGGCTCGCCATCTCCCTCGTCAGGGAGAGATTCCAATCCAACTCAAAGTTCAAGGGTATCCAGAAAACCCAGCCTGTGTAACATAACACGGCTTATATAGCAACATATGCAAATATTCTTATTCTCTTAACTGTACAGTTCAATTTGATCAATGTCAACATATAATACATTTCAGTACTTAACCCATGAATAAAGGATTACTGTTGTATCATAACATTAACTCTTAATATTAAAGTATAAACAATACTATTAAATTACAATTTTAATGGCAGTGAAACAATATGAATGTTAGATTATTATGCAAACAACCTACAGCTTAACATCAATTACTCACTATATGTGAATATCGGAAGTAAAGCAATGTGAATCATTTTCTTGTCACAACACTGACACCTTGCATTTGTGAATGCAAGCAGCACAATGATGAACAGAAAGCTAATCTCAAAGCTCAAATTCAGCTACATAATCCTTAGCTCTGTACTAAATGTAACTCACATACATACTCATATTACACATACAAATGTCCACTTTTGTCTCTATGACTAAAGAAATATGAAACATCTTACAGTACACTCAATGGCATAAACACCACGAGGCTATGCTAAGTCATATAGCATTTTGCTACTGTGCCACGTGTGGCCGCTAATTTAGCAGGTGTAACTCACCGGGAAAAGAAAAGAATAAACGGTGCTCTAAGCTGCTCTCCAGGTCCTCTCAGTAGTTGATAAACTTGTTATGGGCTCAAACATACTCTAACTTCTCTTTGTTCAGTATTATATTGAGTACCAGTAGCAGTAATATCGCTCCGTAATTTCAACTTCTCATCAGGCTCCATCTGTCTCCACACTGAACCGCACCTCTCTGACTCGAGTGAGGAGGCGGGACTTAGACCGTTTTACACCAATAACATGCAGTTATTTCACCTTGAACCAATAGGCTCACTTGTTAAGTTTTTTGACCGGTAGAACGCTTCCTGAGCAAAAAGGAAATGACTTAATAATAATAAATTAAATACAGACGAAATAAAACAGAATTGTTAATGAAATAAAAGGAATTCTCAGTAAGGAGGAAATATAAATAATACGGCGCACATCTCCTGCATTGCAAATCTGCTGCGTCACACATCCTGCGTTGCACACCCTGTGGTGCACATGAATAAAACATTTACAAAAAAAATATTATTAAATCACATAAATAATTTAACTGTGCGCACATCTACTGCGGCGCACATCTCCTCCGGCGCACATCTCCTGCGGTGCACATCTCCAGTGGCGCACATCTCCTGATGCGCAAATCTCCTGCGGTGTACATCCTGCGTCGCACACCCTGCGGTGCAAATAAATTAAACATTTCTTTACAAAAAATAATAATAATGAACTCAAATTCCTAAAAAAACTGTGCGCAGACATCCTGCAGCGCACATCTCCTGCTATGTACATCTCCTGCGGCGCACATCTCCTGCGTGCACATCTCCTGCTATGTACATCTCCTGCTGCGCATATCGCCTGCGGCGCACATCTCCTGCTATGTACATCTCCTGCGGCGCACATCTCCTGCGTGCACATCTCCTGCTATGTACATCTCCTGCGGCGCACATCTCCTGCGTGCACATCTCCTGTGGTGCACATCTCCAGTGGCGCACATCTCCTGCTGCGCAAATCTCCTGCGGTGTACATCCTGCGTCGCACACCCTGCGGTGCAAATAAATTAAACATTTATTTACAAAAAATAATAATAATTAACTCAAATTCCTAAAAAAACTGTGCGCACACATCCTGTGGCACACATCTCCTGCGGCACTCATCTCCTTCGTGCATATCTCCTGCGGTGCACATCTCCAGTGGCGCACATCTCCTGCTACACAAATCTCCTGCGGTGAAAATCCTGCATCGCACACCCTGCGGTGCACATAAATGAAACATTTATTTACAAAAAAATATTATTAAATCAAATTAATAAAAAAAACGTGTGCACACACCCTGCTGCGCACATCTCCTGAGGCGCACATCTCCTGCGTGCACATATCCTGCGTTGCACATCTCCTGCGTGCACATCTCCTGCGGCGCACATCTCCTGCGGTGCACACCTCCGGTGGCACATATCGCCTGCGGCGCACATCTCCTGCTATGTACATCTCCTGCGGCGCACATCTCCTGCGTGCACATCTCCTGCTATGTACATCTCCTGCGGCGCACATCTCCTGCGTGCACATCTCCTGCGGTGCACATCTCCAGTGGCGCACATCTCCTGCTGCGCAAATCTCCTGCGGTGTACATCCTGCGTCGCACACCCTGCGGTGCAAATAAATGAAACATTTATTTACAAAAAATAATAATAATTAACTCAAATTCCTAAAAAAACTGTGCGCACACATCCTGCATTGCACATCTCCTGCTTGCACATCTCCTGCGGCGCATATCTCCTGTGTACACATCTCCTGCGGTGCACATCTCCTGCTGCGCACATCTCCTGCGGTGGACATCTCCTGCGTGCTCATCTCCTGCTATGTAAATCTCCTGCGGCGCACATCTCCTGCGTGCACATCTCCTGCGTGCACATCTCCTGTGGTGCACATCTCCAGTGGCGCACATCTCCTGCTGCGCAAATCTCCTGAGGTGCACATAAATGAAACATTTATTTACAAAAAATAATAATAATTAACTAAAATTCCTAAAAAAACTGTGCGTACACATCTCCTGCAGTGCACATCTCCTGCTGCGCACATCTCCTGCGGTGCACATCTCCTGCTGCGCAAATCTCCTGCAGTGCACGTCTCCTGCGGCACACATCTCCTGTTGCGCACATCTCCTGCGGTGCACATCTCCTGCTGCGCACATCTCCGGCGGTGCACATTTCTTGCGGCGCACACCCTGCGGTGCACATAAATGAAACATTTATTTACAAAAAAATATTATTAAATCAAATTAATAAAAAAAAACGTGTGCACACACCCTGCTGCGCACATCTCCTGAGGCGCACATCTCCTGCTGCGCACATCTCCTGCGTTGCACATCTCCTGCGGCGCACATCTCCTGCGGTGCACATCTCCGGTGGCGCATATCGCCTGCGGCGCACATCTCCTGCTATGTACATCTCCTGCTATGTACATCTCCTGCGGCACACATCTCCTGAAGCGCACATCTCCTGCTGCGCATGTAACCCACATGGAGGCGCACACTGGACCAGTATAACCAAGATTCGTAGGGAGGAGTAATTAACAGGAATCAGACACCACAATGAGCAAACAGAACACAGAGTTAGGTTTAAATGAAAACAATTGTATTAACACACAAAATATTTACAACATTGCCGGCATTCAGTTTAGTAAAATTAGAAATGTCTTTTGAAATGGGTGCACCCAGAAAATAAAAGTAATCCTCAAAAAATAGGATGTTCTGCTTAGGGATGGGCGTTCGATTAAATTGTCTTCGTCGATCGTCGGGAGAGTTAATGACGAATTTTCGATTAATCATTAATATTTTCAAGTTCAAAAATTCACTATTTATAAGCTACATTAAAATGCAGTGATGTTTCCTCATTGAGATCTTTATTACAAGATGAACAAAATATGCGCTGCCGTAATCTTAAGCAGCGGAGCCGACAGCTAGAAGCCGGTGCTACTAAACACAACTGACCCTCGTTTTTTTTTTCCTCCAAAATAAAATAATAATAATTTAAAAAAACGTAATGTTAAACAACAACTACAAATATATAATACTTAGGTCTGACAGGTTTTGCCAAATGTAACTCAAAACTATCAGACAAGGTACCGAGTCGAGAAAGCTTCATAAAAATAACCAGTAACTCACATTACTGTGATTCCGGTGTTAGTGCTCCCCTCGTCCGTGTCAGACAACGCAGGCTCCTTGTCTCCCGCAGCCTCTGGGATAGCTTCGCAGTGTTGGCAGTGAACCAAGTCCTTTTTTAACTCAAAATGGTCCCACGCAACACTTTGCCGTGACCTCTTCATGTTTATTTTGGAAATGGAACTACACGGTAACTCGCAGCAAGTCGCAGGTAACTGAGTAGGACTGTGGCGTTTTTTTCAAACACTGCCCCCCGTGGTCAAATGTGTAATTAGCGAATTTCTCGATGAAAAAATGATTTCATCGACGACATTCTTAATGGTCAATTAATCGATCGTCGATTAATTATGCCCATCCCTAGTTCTGCTAGATTCAACTGTCGTTTGAGGTCCTCCCCACAGTCTTACCACACTGACAGCAAGGTAGATGAATGCTGGAAGCGCTCCTCAATCCAGGTGCTCAACACGGGTGGCTCGCCATCTCCCTCGTCAGGGAGAGATTCCAATCCAACTCAAAGTTCAAGGGTATCCAGAAAACCCAGCCTGTGTAACATAACACGGCTTATATAGCAACATATGCAAATATTCTTATTCTCTTAACTGTACAGTTCAATTTGATCAATGTCAACATATAATACATTTCAGTACTTAACCCATGAATAAAGGATTACTGTTGTATCATAACATTAACTCTTAATATTAAAGCATAAACAATACTATTAAATTACAATTTTAATGGCAGTGAAACAATATGAATGTTAGATTATTATGCAAACAACCTACAGCTTAACATCAATTACTCACTATATGTGAATATCGGAAGTAAAGCAATGTGAATCATTTTCTTGTCACAACACTGACACCTTGCATTTGTGAATGCAAGCAGCACAATGATGAACAGAAAGCTAATCTCAAAGCTCAAATTCAGCTACATAATCCTTAGCTCTGTACTAAATGTAACTCACATACATACTCATATTACACATACAAATGTCCACTTTTGTCTCTATGACTAAAGAAATATGAAACATCTTACAGTACACTCAATGGCATAAACACCACGAGGCTATGCTAAGTCATATAGCATTTTGCTACTGTGCCACGTGTGGCCGCTAATTTAGCAGGTGTAACTCACCGGGAAAAGAAAAGAATAAACGGTGCTCTAAGCTGCTCTCCAGGTCCTCTCAGTAGTTGATAAACTTGTTATGGGCTCAAACATACTCTAACTTCTCTTTGTTCAGTATTATATTGAGTACCAGTAGCAGTAATATCGCTCCGTAATTTCAACTTCTCATCAGGCTCCATCTGTCTCCACACTGAACCGCACCTCTCTGACTCGAGTGAGGAGGCGGGACTTAGACCGTTTTACACCAATAACATGCAGTTATTTCACCTTGAACCAATAGGCTCACTTGTTAAGTTTTTTGACCGGTAGAACGCTTCCTGAGCAAAAAGGAAATGACTTAATAATAATAAATTAAATACAGACGAAATAAAACAGAATTGTTAATGAAATAAAAGGAATTCTCAGTAAGGAGGAAATATAAATAATACGGCGCACATCTCCTGCATTGCAAATCTGCTGCGTCACACATCCTGCGTTGCACACCCTGTGGTGCACATGAATAAAACATTTACAAAAAAAATATTATTAAATCACATAAATAATTTAACTGTGCGCACATCTCCTGCGGCGCACATCTCCTCCGGCGCACATCTCCTGCGGTGCACATCTCCAGTGGCGCACATCTCCTGATGCGCAAATCTCCTGCGGTGTACATCCTGCGTCGCACACCCTGCGGTGCAAATAAATTAAACATTTCTTTGCAAAAAATAATAATAATGAACTCAAATTCCTAAAAAAACTGTGCGCACACATCCTGCAGCGCACATCTCCTGCTATGTACATCTCCTGCGGCGCACATCTCCTGCGTGCACATCTCCTGCTATGTACATCTCCTGCTGCGCATATCGCCTGCGGCGCACATCTCCTGCTATGTACATCTCCTGCGGCGCACATCTCCTGCGTGCACATCTCCTGCTATGTACATCTCCTGCGGCGCACATCTCCTGCGTGCACATCTCCTGTGGTGCACATCTCCAGTGGCGCACATCTCCTGCTGCGCAAATCTCCTGCGGTGTACATCCTGCGTCGCACACCCTGCGGTGCAAATAAATTAAACATTTATTTACAAAAAATAATAATAATTAACTCAAATTCCTAAAAAAACTGTGCGCACACATCCTGTGGCACACATCTCCTGCGGCACTCATCTCCTTCGTGCATATCTCCTGCGGTGCACATCTCCAGTGGCGCACATCTCCTGCTACACAAATCTCCTGCGGTGAAAATCCTGCATCGCACACCCTGCGGTGCACATAAATGAAACATTTATTTACAAAAAAATATTATTAAATCAAATTAATAAAAAAAACGTGTGCACACACCCTGCTGCGCACATCTCCTGAGGCGCACATCTCCTGCGTGCACATATCCTGCGTTGCACATCTCCTGCGTGCACATCTCCTGCGGCGCACATCTCCTGCGGTGCACACCTCCGGTGGCACATATCGCCTGCGGCGCACATCTCCTGCTATGTACATCTCCTGCGGCGCACATCTCCTGCGTGCACATCTCCTGCTATGTACATCTCCTGCGGCGCACATCTCCTGCGTGCACATCTCCTGCGGTGCACATCTCCAGTGGCGCACATCTCCTGCTGCGCAAATCTCCTGCGGTGTACATCCTGCGTCGCACACCCTGCGGTGCAAATAAATGAAACATTTATTTACAAAAAATAATAATAATTAACTCAAATTCCTAAAAAAACTGTGCGCACACATCCTGCATTGCACATCTCCTGCTTGCACATCTCCTGCGGCGCATATCTCCTGTGTACACATCTCCTGCGGTGCACATCTCCTGCTGCGCACATCTCCTGCGGTGGACATCTCCTGTGGTGCACATATCCTGCTATGTACATCTCCTGCGTGCTCATCTCCTGCTATGTAAATCTCCTGCGGCGCACATCTCCTGCGTGCACATCTCCTGCGTGCACATCTCCTGTGGTGCACATCTCCAGTGGCGCACATCTCCTGCTGCGCAAATCTCCTGAGGTGCACATAAATGAAACATTTATTTACAAAAAATAATAATAATTAACTAAAATTCCTAAAAAAACTGTGCGTACACATCTCCTGCAGTGCACATCTCCTGCTGCGCACATCTCCTGCGGTGCACATCTCCTGCTGCGCAAATCTCCTGCAGTGCACGTCTCCTGCGGCACACATCTCCTGTTGCGCACATCTCCTGCGGTGCACATCTCCTGCTGCGCACATCTCCGGCGGTGCACATTTCTTGCGGCGCACACCCTGCGGTGCACATAAATGAAACATTTATTTACAAAAAAATATTATTAAATCAAATTAATAAAAAAAAACGTGTGCACACACCCTGCTGCGCACATCTCCTGAGGCGCACATCTCCTGCTGCGCACATCTCCTGCGTTGCACATCTCCTGCGGCGCACATCTCCTGCGGTGCACATCTCCGGTGGCGCATATCGCCTGCGGCGCACATCTCCTGCTATGTACATCTCCTGCTATGTACATCTCCTGCGGCACACATCTCCTGAAGCGCACATCTCCTGCTGCGCATGTAACCCACATGGAGGCGCACACTGGACCAGTATAACCAAGATTCGTAGGGAGGAGTAATTAACAGGAATCAGACACCACAATGAGCAAACAGAACACAGAGTTAGGTTTAAATGAAAACAATTGTATTAACACACAAAATATTTACAACATTGCCGGCATTCAGTTTAGTAAAATTAGAAATGTCTTTTGAAATGGGTGCACCCAGAAAATAAAAGTAATCCTCAAAAAATAGGATGTTCTGCTTAGGGATGGGCGTTCGATTAAATTGTCTTCGTCGATCGTCGGGAGAGTTAATGACGAATTTTCGATTAATCATTAATATTTTCAAGTTCAAAAATTCACTATTTATAAGCTACATTAAAATGCAGTGATGTTTCCTCATTGAGATCTTTATTACAAGATGAACAAAATATGCGCTGCCGTAATCTTAAGCAGCGGAGCCGACAGCTAGAAGCCGGTGCTACTAAACACAACTGACCCTCGTTTTTTTTTTCCTCCAAAATAAAATAATAATAATTTAAAAAAACGTAATGTTAAACAACAACTACAAATATATAATACTTAGGTCTGACAGGTTTTGCCAAATGTAACTCAAAACTATCAGACAAGGTACAGAGTCGAGAAAGCTTCATAAAAATAACCAGTAACTCACATTACTGTGATTCCGGTGTTAGTGCTCCCCTCGTCCGTGTCAGACAACGCAGGCTCCTTGTCTCCCGCAGCCTCTGGGATAGCTTCGCAGTGTTGGCAGTGAACCAAGTCCTTTTTTAACTCAAAATGGTCCCACGCAACACTTTGCCGTGACCTCTTCATGTTTATTTTGGAAATGGAACTACACGGTAACTCGCAGCAAGTCGCAGGTAACTGAGTAGGACTGTGGCGTTTTTTTCAAACACTGCCCCCCGTGGTCAAATGTGTAATTAGCGAATTTCTCGATGAAAAAATGATTTCATCGACGACATTCTTAATGGTCAATTAATCGATCGTCGATTAATTATGCCCATCCCTAGTTCTGCTAGATTCAACTGTCGTTTGAGGTCCTCCCCACAGTCATACCACACTGACAGCAAGGTAGATGAATGCTGGAAGCGCTCCTCAATCCAGGTGCTCAACACGGGTGGCTCGCCATCTCCCTCGTCAGGGAGAGATTCCAATCCAACTCAAAGTTCAAGGGTATCCAGAAAACCCAGCCTGTGTAACATAACACGGCTTATATAGCAACATATGCAAATATTCTTATTCTCTTAACTGTACAGTTCAATTTGATCAATGTCAACATATAATACATTTCAGTACTTAACCCATGAATAAAGGATTACTGTTGTATCATAACATTAACTCTTAATATTAAAGTATAAACAATACTATTAAATTACAATTTTAATGGCAGTGAAACAATATGAATGTTAGATTATTATGCAAACAACCTACAGCTTAACATCAATTACTCACTATATGTGAATATCGGAAGTAAAGCAATGTGAATCATTTTCTTGTCACAACACTGACACCTTGCATTTGTGAATGCAAGCAGCACAATGATGAACAGAAAGCTAATCTCAAAGCTCAAATTCAGCTACATAATCCTTAGCTCTGTACTAAATGTAACTCACATACATACTCATATTACACATACAAATGTCCACTTTTGTCTCTATGACTAAAGAAATATGAAACATCTTACAGTACACTCAATGGCATAAACACCACGAGGCTATGCTAAGTCATATAGCATTTTGCTACTGTGCCACGTGTGGCCGCTAATTTAGCAGGTGTAACTCACCGGGAAAAGAAAAGAATAAACGGTGCTCTAAGCTGCTCTCCAGGTCCTCTCAGTAGTTGATAAACTTGTTATGGGCTCAAACATACTCTAACTTCTCTTTGTTCAGTATTATATTGAGTACCAGTAGCAGTAATATCGCTCCGTAATTTCAACTTCTCATCAG
Source organism: Pleuronectes platessa (assembly GCF_947347685.1). NCBI lineage: Eukaryota > Metazoa > Chordata > Actinopteri > Pleuronectiformes > Pleuronectidae > Pleuronectes > Pleuronectes platessa. The sequence continues at coordinate 39,304 of NW_026519124.1, read as the reverse complement.
GCTCCATCTGTCTCCACACTGAACCGCACCTCTCTGACTCGAGTGAGGAGGCGGGACTTAGACCGTTTTACACCAATAACATGCAGTTATTTCACCTTGAACCAATAGGCTCACTTGTTAAGTTTTTTGACCGGTAGAACGCTTCCTGAGCAAAAAGGAAATGACTTAATAATAATAAATTAAATACAGACGAAATAAAACAGAATTGTTAATGAAATAAAAGGAATTCTCAGTAAGGAGGAAATATAAATAATACGGCGCACATCTCCTGCATTGCAAATCTGCTGCGTCACACATCCTGCGTTGCACACCCTGTGGTGCACATGAATAAAACATTTACAAAAAAAATATTATTAAATCACATAAATAATTTAACTGTGCGCACATCTCCTGCGGCGCACATCTCCTCCGGCGCACATCTCCTGCGGTGCACATCTCCAGTGGCGCACATCTCCTGATGCGCAAATCTCCTGCGGTGTACATCCTGCGTCGCACACCCTGCGGTGCAAATAAATTAAACATTTCTTTACAAAAAATAATAATAATGAACTCAAATTCCTAAAAAAACTGTGCGCACACATCCTGCAGCGCACATCTCCTGCTATGTACATCTCCTGCGGCGCACATCTCCTGCGTGCACATCTCCTGCTATGTACATCTCCTGCTGCGCATATCGCCTGCGGCGCACATCTCCTGCTATGTACATCTCCTGCGGCGCACATCTCCTGCGTGCACATCTCCTGCTATGTACATCTCCTGCGGCGCACATCTCCTGCGTGCACATCTCCTGTGGTGCACATCTCCAGTGGCGCACATCTCCTGCTGCGCAAATCTCCTGCGGTGTACATCCTGCGTCGCACACCCTGCGGTGCAAATAAATTAAACATTTATTTACAAAAAATAATAATAATTAACTCAAATTCCTAAAAAAACTGTGCGCACACATCCTGTGGCACACATCTCCTGCGGCACTCATCTCCTTCGTGCATATCTCCTGCGGTGCACATCTCCAGTGGCGCACATCTCCTGCTACACAAATCTCCTGCGGTGAAAATCCTGCATCGCACACCCTGCGGTGCACATAAATGAAACATTTATTTACAAAAAAATATTATTAAATCAAATTAATAAAAAAAACGTGTGCACACACCCTGCTGCGCACATCTCCTGAGGCGCACATCTCCTGCGTGCACATATCCTGCGTTGCACATCTCCTGCGTGCACATCTCCTGCGGCGCACATCTCCTGCGGTGCACACCTCCGGTGGCACATATCGCCTGCAGCGCACATCTCCTGCTATGTACATCTCCTGCGGCGCACATCTCCTGCGTGCACATCTCCTGCTATGTAAATCTCCTGCGGCGCACATCTCCTGCGTGCACATCTCAAGTGGCGCACATCTCCTGCTGCGCAAATCTCCTGCGGTGTACATCCTGCGTCGCACACCCTGCGGTGCAAATAAATTAAACATTTATTTACAAAAAATAATAATAATTAACTCAAATTCCTAAAAAAACTGTGCGCACACATCCTGCATTGCACATCTCCTGCTTGCACATCTCCTGCGGCGCATATCTCCTGTGTACACATCTCCTGCGGTGCACATCTCCTGCTGCGCACATCTCCTGCGGTGGACATCTCCTGTGGTGCACATATCCTGCTATGTACATCTCCTGCGTGCTCATCTCCTGCTATGTAAATCTCCTGCGGCGCACATCTCCTGCGTGCACATCTCCTGCGTGCACATCTCCTATGGTGCACATCTCCAGTGGCGCACATCTCCTGCTGCGCAAATCTCCTGAGGTGCACATAAATGAAACATTTATTTACAAAAAATAATAATAATTAACTAAAATTCCTAAAAAAACTGTGCGTTCACATCTCCTGCAGTGCACATCTCCTGCTGCGCACATCTCCTGCGGTGCACATCTCCTGCTGCGCAAATCTCCTGCAGTGCACGTCTCCTGCGGCACACATCTCCTGTTGCGCACATCTCCTGCGGTGCACATCTCCTGCTGCGCACATCTCCGGCGGTGCACATTTCTTGCGGCGCACACCCTGCGGTGCACATAAATGAAACATTTATTTACAAAAAAATATTATTAAATCAAATTAATAAAAAAAAACGTGTGCACACACCCTGCTGCGCACATCTCCTGAGGCGCACATCTCCTGCTGCGCACATCTCCTGCGTTGCACATCTCCTGCGGCGCACATCTCCTGCGGTGCACATCTCCGGTGGCGCATATCGCCTGCGGCGCACATCTCCTGCTATGTACATCTCCTGCTATGTACATCTCCTGCGGCACACATCTCCTGAAGCGCACATCTCCTGCTGCGCATGTAACCCACATGGAGGCGCACACTGGACCAGTATAACCAAGATTCGTAGGGAGGAGTAATTAACAGGAATCAGACACCACAATGAGCAAACAGAACACAGAGTTAGGTTTAAATGAAAACAATTGTATTAACACACAAAATATTTACAACATTGCCGGCATTCAGTTTAGTAAAATTAGAAATGTCTTTTGAAATGGGTGCACCCAGAAAATAAAAGTAATCCTCAAAAAATAGGATGTTCTGCTTAGGGATGGGCGTTCGATTAAATTGTCTTCGTCGATCGTCGGGAGAGTTAATGACGAATTTTCGATTAATCATTAATATTTTCAAGTTCAAAAATTCACTATTTATAAGCTACATTAAAATGCAGTGATGTTTCCTCATTGAGATCTTTATTACAAGATGAACAAAATATGCGCTGCCGTAATCTTAAGCAGCGGAGCCGACAGCTAGAAGCCGGTGCTACTAAACACAACTGACCCTCGTTTTTTTTTCCTCCAAAATAAAATAATAATAATTTAAAAAAACGTAATGTTAAACAACAACTACAAATATATAATACTTAGGTCTGACAGGTTTTGCCAAATGTAACTCAAAACTATCAGACAAGGTACCGAGTCGAGAAAGCTTCATAAAAATAACCAGTAACTCACATTACTGTGATTCCGGTGTTAGCGCTCCCCTCGTCCGTGTCAGACAACGCAGGCTCCTTGTCTCCCGCAGCCTCTGGGATAGCTTCGCAGTGTTGGCAGTGAACCAAGTCCTTTTTTAACTCAAAATGGTCCCACGCAACACTTTGCCGTGACCTCTTCATGTTTATTTTGGAAATGGAACTACACGGTAACTCGCAGCAAGTCGCAGGTAACTGAGTAGGACTGTGGCGTTTTTTTCAAACACTGCCCCCCGTGGTCAAATGTGTAATTAGCGAATTTCTCGATGAAAAAATGATTTCATCGACGACATTCTTAATGGTCAATTAATCGATCGTCGATTAATTATGCCCATCCCTAGTTCTGCTAGATTCAACTGTCGTTTGAGGTCCTCCCCACAGTCTTACCACACTGACAGCAAGGTAGATGAATGCTGGAAGCGCTCCTCAATCCAGGTGCTCAACACGGGTGGCTCGCCATCTCCCTCGTCAGGGAGAGATTCCAATCCAACTCAAAGTTCAAGGGTATCCAGAAAACCCAGCCTGTGTAACATAACACGGCTTATATAGCAACATATGCAAATATTCTTATTCTCTTAACTGTACAGTTCAATTTGATCAATGTCAACATATAATACATTTCAGTACTTAACCCATGAATAAAGTATTACTGTTGTATCATAACATTAACTCTTAATATTAAAGTATAAACAATACTATTAAATTACAATTTTAATGGCAGTGAAACAATATGAATGTTAGATTATTATGCAAACAACCTACAGCTTAACATCAATTACTCACTATATGTGAATATCGGAAGTAAAGCAATGTGAATCATTTTCTTGTCACAACACTGACACCTTGCATTTGTGAATGCAAGCAGCACAATGATGAACAGAAAGCTAATCTCAAAGCTCAAATTCAGCTACATAATCCTTAGCTCTGTACTAAATGTAACTCACATACATACTCATATTACACATACAAATGTCCACTTTTGTCTCTATAACTAAAGAAATATGAAACATCTTACAGTACACTCAATGGCATAAACACCACGAGGCTATGCTAAGTCATATAGCATTTTGCTACTGTGCCACGTGTGGCCGCTAATTTAGCAGGTGTAACTCACCGGGAAAAGAAAAGAATAAACGGTGCTCTAAGCTGCTCTCCAGGTCCTCTCAGTAGTTGATAAACTTGTTATGGGCTCAAACATACTCTAACTTCTCTTTGTTCAGTATTATATTGAGTACCAGTAGCAGTAATATCGCTCCGTAATTTCAACTTCTCATCAGGCTCCATCTGTCTCCACACTGAACCGCACCTCTCTGACTCGAGTGAGGAGGCGGGACTTAGACCGTTTTACACCAATAACATGCAGTTATTTCACCTTGAACCAATAGGCTCACTTGTTAAGTTTTTTGACCGGTAGAACGCTTCCTGAGCAAAAAGGAAATGACTTAATAATAATAAATTAAATACAGACGAAATAAAACAGAATTGTTAATGAAATAAAAGGAATTCTCAGTAAGTAGGAAATATAAATAATACGGCGCACATCTCCTGCATTGCAAATCTGCTGCGTCACACATCCTGCGTTGCACACCCTGTGGTGCACATGAATAAAACATTTACAAAAAAAATATTATTAAATCACATAAATAATTTAACTGTGCGCACATCTCCTGCGGCGCACATCTCCTCCGGCGCACATCTCCTGCGGTGCACATCTCCAGTGGCGCACATCTCCTGATGCGCAAATCTCCTGCGGTGTACATCCTGCGTCGCACACCCTGCGGTGCAAATAAATTAAACATTTCTTTACAAAAAATAATAATAATGAACTCAAATTCCTAAAAAAACTGTGCGCACACATCCTGCAGCGCACATCTCCTGCTATGTACATCTCCTGCGGCGCACATCTCCTGCGTGCACATCTCCTGCTATGTACATCTCCTGCTGCGCATATCGCCTGCGGCGCACATCTCCTGCTATGTACATCTCCTGCGGCGCACATCTCCTGCGTGCACATCTCCTGCTATGTACATCTCCTGCGGCGCACATCTCCTGCGTGCACATCTCCTGTGGTGCACATCTCCAGTGGCGCACATCTCCTGCTGCGCAAATCTCCTGCGGTGTACATCCTGCGTAGCACACCCTGCGGTGCAAATAAATTAAACATTTATTTACAAAAAATAATAATAATTAACTCAAATTCCTAAAAAAACTGTGCGCACACATCCTGTGGCACACATCTCCTGCGGCACTCATCTCCTTCGTGCATATCTCCTGCGGTGCACATCTCCAGTGGCGCACATCTCCTGCTACACAAATCTCCTGCGGTGAAAATCCTGCATCGCACACCCTGCGGTGCACATAAATGAAACATTTATTCACAAAAAATAATAATAATGAACTCAAATTCCTAAAAAAACTGTGCGCACACATCCTGCAGCGCACATCTCCTGCTATGTACATCTCCTGCGGCGCACATCTCCTGCGTGCACATCTCCTGCGTGCACATCTCCTGCTATGTACATCTCCTGCTGCGCATATCGCCTGCGGCGCACATCTCCTGCTATGTACATCTCCTGCGGCGCACATCTCCTGCAGCGCACGTCTCCTGCGGTGCACATCTCCTAATGCGCACATCTCCGGCAGTGCACATCTCTTACGGCGCACACCCTGCGGTGCACATAAATGAAACATTTATTTACAAAAAAATATTATTAAATCAAATTAATAAAAAAAACGTGTGCACAAACCCTGCTGCGCACATCTCCTGAAGCGCACATCTCCTGCTGCGCACATATCTTGCGTTGCACATCTCCTGCGTGCACATCTCCTGCGGCGCACATCTCCTGCTATGTACATCTCCTGCTGCGCATATCGCCTGCGGCGCACATCTCCTGCTATGTACATCTCCTGCGGCGCACATCTCCTGCGTGCACATCTCCTGCTATGTACATCTCCTGCGGCGCACATCTCCTGCGTGCACATCTCCTGTGGTGCACATCTCCAGTGGCGCACATCTCCTGCTGCGCAAATCTCCTGCGGTGTACATCCTGCGTCGCACACCCTCCGGTGCAAATAAATTAAACATTTATTTACAAAAAATAATAATAATTAACTCAAATTCCTAAAAAAACTGTGCGCACACATCTTGTGGCACACATCTCCTGTGGCACTCATCTCCTTCGTGCATATCTCCTGCGGTGCACATCTCCAGTGGCGCACATCTCCTGCTACACAAATCTCCTGCGGTGAAAATCCTGCATCGCACACCCTTCGATGCACATAAATGAAACATTTATTTACAAAAAAATATTATTAAATCAAATTAATAAAAAAAACGTGTGCACACACCCTGCTGCGCACATCTCCTGAGGCGCACATCTCCTGCGTGCACATATCCTGCGTTGCACATCTCCTGCGTGCACATCTCCTGCGGCGCACATCTCCTGCGGTGCACATCTCCGGTGGCACATATCGCCTGCTGCGCACATCTCCTGCTATGTACATCTCCTGCGGCGCACATCTCCTGCGTGCACATCTCCTGCTATGTACATCTCCTGCGGCGCACATCTCCTGCGTGCACATCTCCTGCGGTGCACATCTCCAGTGGCGCACATCTCCTGCTGCGCAAATCTCCTGCGGTGTACATCCTGCGTCGCACACCCTGCGGTGCAAATAAATTAAACATTTATTTCCAAAAAATAATAATAATTAACTCAAATTCCTAAAAAAACTGTGCGCACACATCCTGCATTGCACATCTCCTGCTTGCACATCTCCTGCGGCGCATATCTCCTGTGTACACATCTCCTGCGGTGCACATCTCCTGCTGCGCACATCTCCTGCGGTGGACATCTCCTGTGGTGCACATATCCTGCTATGTACATCTCCTAAGTGCTCATCTCCTGCTATGTAAATCTCCTGCGGCGCACATCTCCTGCGGCGCACATCTTCTGCGTGCACATCTCCTGCGGTGCACATCTCCAGTGGCGCACATCTCCTGCTGCGCAAATCTCCTGAGGTGCACATAAATGAAACATTTATTTACAAAAAATAATAATAATTAACTCAAATTCCTAAAAAAACTGTGCGTACACATCTCCTGCAGTGCACATCTCCTGCTGCGCACATCTCCTGCGGTGCAGATCTCCTGCGGTGCACATCTCCTGCTGCGCAAATCTCCTGCAGTGCACGTCTCCTGCGTGCACATCTCCTGCTATGTACATCTCCTGCGGCGCAAATGTCCTGCGTGCACATCTCCTGCGGTGCACATCTCCAGTGGCGCACATCTCCTGCTGCGCAAATCTCCTGCGGTGTACATCCTGCGTCGCACACCCTGCGGTGCAAATAAATTAAACATTTATTTACAAAAAATAATAATAATTAACTCAAATTCCTAAAAAAACTGTGCGCACACATCCTGCATTGCACATCTCCTGCTTGCACATCTCTTGCGGCGCACATCTCCTGCTATGTCTATCTCCTGCGGCGCACATCTCCTGCTATGTACATCTCCTGCTGCGCATATCGCCTGCGGCGCACATCTCCTGCGGTGCACATCTCCGATGGCGCACATCTCCTGCGTGCACATCTCCTGCGGCGCACATCTCCTGCAGCGCACATCTCCTGCGTGCACATCTCCTTTGGTGCACATCTCCAGTGGCGCACATCTCCTGCTGCGCAAATCTCCTGAGGTGCACATAAATGAAACATTTATTTACAAAAAATAATAATAATTAACTAAAATTCCTAAAAAAACTGTGCGTACACATCTCCTGCAGTGCACATCTCCTGCTGCGCACATCTCCTGCGGTGCACATCTCCTGCTGCGCAAATCTCCTGCAGTGCACGTCTCCTGCGGTGCACATCTCCGATGGCGCACATCTCCTGAGTGCACATCTCCTGCGGCGCACATCTCCTGCAGCGCACATCTCCTAAGTGCACATCTCCTGCGTACACATCTCTTGCGGTGCACATCTCCAGTGGCGCACATCTCCTGCTGCGGAAATCTCCTGCGGTGAACATCCTGCGTCGCACACCCTGCGGTGCACATAAATGAAACATTTATTCACAAAAAATAATAATAATTAACTCAAATTCCTAAAAAAACTGTGCGCACACATCCTGTGGCGCACATCTCCTGCGGCACTCATCTCCTGCGGCGCATATCTCCTGTGTACACATCTCCTGCTGTGCACATCTCCTGCTGCGCACATCTCCTGCGGTGGACATCTCCTGCGGCGCACATCTCCTGCTATGTACATCTCCTGCTGCGCATATCGCCTGCGGCGCACATCTCCTGCGGTGCACATCTCCGATGGCGCACATCTCCTGCGTGCACATCTCCTGCGGCGCACATCTCCTGCAGCGCACATCTCCTAAGTGCACATCTCCTGCGTGCACATCTCTTGCGGTGCACATCTCCAGTGGCGCACATCTCCTGCTGCGGAAATCTCCTGCGGTGAACATCCTGCGTCGCACACCCTGCGGTGCACATAAATGAAACATTTATTCACAAAAAATAATAATAATTAACTCAAATTCCTAAAAAACTGTGCGCACACATCCTGCAGCGCACATCTCCTGCTATGTACATCTCCTGCGGCGCACCACTCCTGCGTGCACATCTCCTGCGTGCACATCTCCTGCTATGTACATCTCCTGCTGCGCATATCGCCTGCGGCGCACATCTCCTGCAGCGCACGTCTCCTGCGGTGCACATCTCCTAATGCGCACATCTCCGGCAGTGCACATGTCTTACGGCGCACACCCTGCGGTGCACATAAATGAAACATTTATTTACAAAAAAATATTATTAAATCAAATTAATAAAAAAAACGTGTGCACAAACCCTGCTGCGCACATCTCCTGAGGCGCACATCTCCTGCTGCGCACATATCCTGCGTTGCACATCTCCTGCGGTGCACATCTCCGGTGGCGCATATCGCCTGCGGCGCACATCTCCTGCTATGTACATCTCCTGCGGCGCACATCTCCTGCGTGCACATCTCCTGCTATGTACATCTCCTGCGGCGCACATCTCCTGCGTGTACATCTCCTGTGGTGCAAATCTCCAGTGGCGCACATCTCCTGCTGCGCAAATCTCCTGCGGTGTACATCCTGCGTCGCACACCCTGCGGTGCAAATAAATTAAACATTTATTTACAAAAAATAATAATAATTAACTCAAATTCCTAAAAAAACTGTGCGCACACATCCTGCATTGCACATCTCCTGCTTGCACATCTCTTGCGGCGCACATCTCCTGCTATGTATATCTCCTGCGGCGCACATCTCCTGCTATGTACATCTCCTGCTGCGCATATCGCCTGCGGCGCACATCTCCTGCAGTGCACATCTCCGATGGCGCACATCTCCTGCGTGCACATCTCCTGCGGCGCACATCTCCTGCAGCGCACATTTCCTAAGTGCACATCTCCTGCGTGCACATCTCTTGCGGTGCACATCTCCAGTGGCGCAGATCTCCTGCTGCGGAAATCTCCTGCGGTGAACATCCTGCGTCGCACACCCTGCGGTGCACATAAATGAAACATTTATTTACAAAAAATAATAATAATTAACTCAAATTCCTAAAAAAACTGTGCGTACACATCTCCTGCAGTGCACATCTCCTGCTGCGCACATCTCCTGCGGTGCACATCTCCTGCTGCGCAAATCTCCTGCAGTGCACGTCTCCTGCGGCACACATCTCCTGTTGCGCACATCTCCTGCGGTGCACATCTCCTGCAGCGCACATCTCCTGCGTGCACATCTCCTGCTGCGCATATCGCCTGCGGCGCACATCTCCTGCGGTGGACATCTCCTGCGGTGCACATATCCTGCTATGTACATCTCCTGCGTGCTCATCTCCTGCTATGTAAATCTCCTGCGGCGCACATCTCCTGCGTGCACATCTCCTGCGTGCACATCTCCTGTGGTGCACATCTCCAGTGGCGCACATCTCCTGCTGCGCAAATCTCCTGAGGTACACATAAATGAAACATTTATTTACAAAAAATAATAATAATTAACTAAAATTCCTAAAAAAACTGTGCGTACACATCTCCTGCAGTGCACATCTCCTGCTGCGCACATCTCCTGCGGTGCACATCTCCTGCTGCGCAAATCTCCTGCAGTGCACGTCTCCTGCGGTGCACATCTCGGATGGCGCACATCTCCTGCGTGCACATCTCCTGCGGCACACATCTCCTGCAGCGCACATCTCCTAAGTGCACATCTCCTGCGTACACATCTCTTGCGGTGCACATCTCCAGTGGCGCACATCTCCTGCTGCGGAAATCTCCTGAAGTGAACATCCTGCGTCGCACACCCTGCGGTGCACATAAATGAAACATTTATTCACAAAAAATAATAATAATTAACTCAAATTCCTAAAAAAACTGTGCGCACACATCCTGTGGCGCACATCTCCTGCGGCACTCATCTCCTGCAGCGCATATCTCCTGTGTACACATCTCCTGCTGTGCACATCTCCTGCTGCGCACATCTCCTGCGGTGGACATCTCCTGCGGCGCACATCTCCTGCTATGTACATCTCCTGCTGCGCATATCGCCTGCGGCGCACATCTCCTGCGGTGCACATCTCCGATGGCGCACATCTCCTGCGTGCACATCTCCTGCGGCGCACATCTCCTGCAGCGCACATCTCCTAAGTGCACATCTCCTGCGTGCACATCTCTTGCGGTGCACATCTCCAGTGGCGCACATCTCCTGCTGCGGAAATCTCCTGCGGTGAACATCCTGCGTCGCACACCCTGCGGTGCACATAAATGAAACATTTATTTACAAAAAATAATAATAATTAACTCAAATTCCTAAAAAAACTGTGCGCACACATCCTGTGGCGCACATCTCCTGCGGCGCATATCTCCTGTGTACACATCTCCTGCGGTGCACATCTCCTGCTGCGCACATCTCCTGCGGTGGACATCTCCTGTGGTGCACATATCCTGCTATGTACATCTCCTAAGTGCTCATCTCCTGCTATGTAAATCTCCTGCGGCGCACATCTCCTGCGGCGCACATCTTCTGCGTGCACATCTCCTGCGGTGCACATCTCCTGCTGCGCACATCTCCTGCGGTGCAGATCTCCTGCGGTGCACATCTCCTGCTGCGCACATCTCCTGCTGCGCACATCTCCTGCGGTGCAGATCTCCTGCGGTGCACATCTCCTGCTGCGCACATCTCCTGCTGTGCAGATCTCCTGCGGTGCACATCTCCTGCTGCGCAAATCTCCTGCAGTGCACGTTTCCTGCGTGCACATCTCCTGCTATGTACATCTCCTGCGGCGCAAATGTCCTGCGTGCACATCTCCTGCGGTGCACATCTCCAGTGGCGCACATCTCCTGCTGCGCAAATCTCCTGCGGTGTACATCCTGCGTCGCACACCCTGCGGTGCACATAAATGAAACATTTATTTACAAAAAAATATTATTAAATATAACTAATAAAAAAAACGTGTGCACACACCCTGCTGCGCACATCTCCTGAGGCGCACATCTCATGCTGCGCACATCTCCTGCGGCGCACATCTCCTGCTATGTACATCTCCTGCTGCGCATATCGCCTGCGGCGCACATCTCCTGCTATGTACATCTCCTGCGGCGCACATCTCCTGCGTGCACATCTCCTGCTATGTACATCTCCTGCAGCGCACATCTCCTGCGTGCACATCTCCTGTGGTGCACATCTCCAGTGGCGCACATCTCCTGCTGCGCAAATCTCCTGCGGTGTACATCCTGCGTCGCACACCCTCCGGTGCAAATAAATTAAACATTTATTTACAAAAAATAATAATAATTAACTCAAATTCCTAAAAAAACTGTGCGCACACATCTTGTGGCACACATCTCCTGTGGCACTCATCTCCTTCGTGCATATCTCCTGCGGTGCACATCTCCAGTGGCGCACATCTCCTGCTACACAAATCTCCTGCGGTGAAAATCCTGCATCGCACACCCTTCGGTGCACATAAATGAAACATTTATTTACAAAAAAATATTATTAAATCAAATTAATAAAAAAAACGTGTGCACACACCCTGCTGCGCACATCTCCTGAGGCGCACATCTCCTGCGTGCACATATCCTGCGTTGCACATCTCCTGCGTGCACATCTCCTGCGGCGCACATCTCCTGCGGTGCACATCTCCGGTGGCACATATCGCCTGCTGCGCACATCTCCTGCTATGTACATCTCCTGCGGCGCACATCTCCTGCGTGCACATCTCCTGCTATGTACATCTCCTGCGGCGCACATCTCCTGCGTGCACATCTCCTGCGGTGCACATCTCCAGTGGCGCACATCTCCTGCTGCGCAAATCTCCTGCGGTGTACATCCTGCGTCGCACACCCTGCGGTGCAAATAAATTAAACATTTATTTCCAAAAAATAATAATAATTAACTCAAATTCCTAAAAAAACTGTGCGCACACATCCTGCATTGCACATCTCCTGCTTGCACATCTCCTGCGGCGCATATCTCCTGTGTACACATCTCCTGCGGTGCACATCTCCTGCTGCGCACATCTCCTGCGGTGGACATCTCCTGTGGTGCACATATCCTGCTATGTACATCTCCTAAGTGCTCATCTCCTGCTATGTAAATCTCCTGCGGCGCACATCTCCTGCGGCGCACATCTTCTGCGTGCACATCTCCTGCGGTGCACATCTCCAGTGGCGCACATCTCCTGCTGCGCAAATCTCCTGAGGTGCACATAAATGAAACATTTATTTACAAAAAATAATAATAATTAACTCAAATTCCTAAAAAAACTGTGCGTACACATCTCCTGCAGTGCACATCTCCTGCTGCGCACATCTCCTGCGGTGCAGATCTCCTGCGGTGCACATCTCCTGCTGCGCAAATCTCCTGCAGTGCACGTCTCCTGCGTGCACATCTCCTGCTATGTACATCTCCTGCGGCGCAAATGTCCTGCGTGCACATCTCCTGCGGTGCACATCTCCAGTGGCGCACATCTCCTGCTGCGCAAATCTCCTGCGGTGTACATCCTGCGTCGCACACCCTGCGGTGCAAATAAATTAAACATTTATTTACAAAAAATAATAATAATTAACTCAAATTCCTAAAAAAACTGTGCGCACACATCCTGCATTGCACATCTCCTGCTTGCACATCTCTTGCGGCGCACATCTCCTGCTATGTCTATCTCCTGCGGCGCACATCTCCTGCTATGTACATCTCCTGCTGCGCATATCGCCTGCGGTGCACATCTCCTGCGGTGCACATCTCCGATGGCGCACATCTCCTGCGTGCACATCTCCTGCGGCGCACATCTCCTGCAGCGCACATCTCCTGCGTGCACATCTCCTTTGGTGCACATCTCCAGTGGCGCACATCTCCTGCTGCGCAAATCTCCTGAGGTGCACATAAATGAAACATTTATTTACAAAAAATAATAATAATTAACTAAAATTCCTAAAAAAACTGTGCGTACACATCTCCTGCAGTGCACATCTCCTGCTGCGCACATCTCCTGCGGTGCACATCTCCTGCTGCGCAAATCTCCTGCAGTGCACGTCTCCTGCGGTGCACATCTCCGATGGCGCACATCTCCTGAGTGCACATCTCCTGCGGCGCACATCTCCTGCAGCGCACATCTCCTAAGTGCACATCTCCTGCGTACACATCTCTTGCGGTGCACATCTCCAGTGGCGCACATCTCCTGCTGCGGAAATCTCCTGCGGTGAACATCCTGCGTCGCACACCCTGCGGTGCACATAAATGAAACATTTATTCACAAAAAATAATAATAATTAACTCAAATTCCTAAAAAAACTGTGCGCACACATCCTGTGGCGCACATCTCCTGCGGCACTCATCTCCTGCGGCGCATATCTCCTGTGTACACATCTCCTGCTGTGCACATCTCCTGCTGCGCACATCTCCTGCGGTGGACATCTCCTGCGGCGCACATCTCCTGCTATGTACATCTCCTGCTGCGCATATCGCCTGCGGCGCACATCTCCTGCGGTGCACATCTCCGATGGCGCACATCTCCTGCGTGCACATCTCCTGCGGCGCACATCTCCTGCAGCGCACATCTCCTAAGTGCACATCTCCTGCGTGCACATCTCTTGCGGTGCACATCTCCAGTGGCGCACATCTCCTGCTGCGGAAATCTCCTGCGGTGAACATCCTGCGTCGCACACCCTGCGGTGCACATAAATGAAACATTTATTCACAAAAAATAATAATAATTAACTCAAATTCCTAAAAAACTGTGCGCACACATCCTGCAGCGCACATCTCCTGCTATGTACATCTCCTGCGGCGCACCACTCCTGCGTGCACATCTCCTGCGTGCACATCTCCTGCTATGTACATCTCCTGCTGCGCATATCGCCTGCGGCGCACATCTCCTGCAGCGCACGTCTCCTGCGGTGCACATCTCCTAATGCGCACATCTCCGGCAGTGCACATGTCTTACGGCGCACACCCTGCGGTGCACATAAATGAAACATTTATTTACAAAAAAATATTATTAAATCAAATTAATAAAAAAAACGTGTGCACAAACCCTGCTGCGCACATCTCCTGAGGCGCACATCTCCTGCTGCGCACATATCCTGCGTTGCACATCTCCTGCGGTGCACATCTCCGGTGGCGCATATCGCCTGCGGCGCACATCTCCTGCTATGTACATCTCCTGCGGCGCACATCTCCTGCGTGCACATCTCCTGCTATGTACATCTCCTGCGGCGCACATCTCCTGCGTGTACATCTCCTGTGGTGCAAATCTCCACTGGCGCACATCTCCTGCTGCGCAAATCTCCTGCGGTGTACATCCTGCGTCGCACACCCTGCGGTGCAAATAAATTAAACATTTATTTACAAAAAATAATAATAATTAACTCAAATTCCTAAAAAAACTGTGCGCACACATCCTGCATTGCACATCTCCTGCTTGCACATCTCTTGCGGCGCACATCTCCTGCTATGTATATCTCCTGCGGCGCACATCTCCTGCTATGTACATCTCCTGCTGCGCATATCGCCTGCGGCGCACATCTCCTGCGGTGCACATCTCCGATGGCGCACATCTCCTGCGTGCACATCTCCTGCGGCGCACATCTCCTGCAGCGCACATTTCCTAAGTGCACATCTCCTGCGTGCACATCTCTTGCGGTGCACATCTCCAGTGGCGCAGATCTCCTGCTGCGGAAATCTCCTGCGGTGAACATCCTGCGTCGCACACCCTGCGGTGCACATAAATGAAACATTTATTTACAAAAAATAATAATAATTAACTCAAATTCCTAAAAAAACTGTGCGCACACATCCTGTGGCACACATCTCCTGCGGCACTCATCTCCTGCGGCGCACATCTCCTGCGGTGCACATCTCCTGCTGCGCACATCTCCTGCGGTGGACATCTCCTGTGGTGCACATATCCTGCTATGTACATCTCCTAAGTGCTCATCTCCTGCTATGTACATCTCCTGCAGTGCACATCTCCTGCTGCGCACATCTCCTGCGGTGCAGATCTCCTGCGGTGCACATCTCCTGCTGCGCAAATCTCCTGCAGTGCACGTCTCCTGCGTGCACATCTCCTGCTATGTACATCTCCTGCGGCGCAAATGTCCTGCGTGCACATCTCCTGCGGTGCACATCTCCAGTGGCGCACATCTCCTGCTGCGCAAATCTCCTGCGGTGTACATCCTGCGTCGCACACCCTGCGGTGCAAATAAATTAAACATTTATTTACAAAAAATAATAATAATTATCTCAAATTCCTAAAAAAACTGTGCGCACACATCCTGCATTGCACATCTCCTGCTTGCACATCTCTTGCGGCGCACATCTCCTGCTATGTCTATCTCCTGCGGCGCACATCTCCTGCTATGTACATCTCCTGCTGCGCATATCGCCTGCGGCGCACATCTCCTGCGGTGCACATCTCCGATGGCGCACATCTCCTGCGTGCACATCTCCTGCGGCGCACATCTCCTGCAGCGCACATCTCCTGCGTGCACATCTCCTTTGGTGCACATCTCCAGTGGCGCACATCTCCTGCTGCGCAAATCTCCTGAGGTGCACATAAATGAAACATTTATTTACAAAAAATAATAATAATTAACTAAAATTCCTAAAAAAACTGTGCGTACACATCTCCTGCAGTGCACATCTCCTGCTGCGCACATCTCCTGCGGTGCACATCTCCTGCTGCGCAAATCTCCTGCAGTGCACGTCTCCTGCGGTGCACATCTCCGATGGCGCACATCTCCTGAGTGCACATCTCCTGCGGCGCACATCTCCTGCAGCGCACATCTCCTAAGTGCACATCTCCTGCGTACACATCTCTTGCGGTGCACATCTCCAGTGGCGCACATCTCCTGCTGCGGAAATCTCCTGCGGTGAACATCCTGCGTCGCACACCCTGCGGTGCACATAAATGAAACATTTATTCACAAAAAATAATAATAATTAACTCAAATTCCTAAAAAAACTGTGCGCACACATCCTGTGGCGCACATCTCCTGCGGCACTCATCTCCTGCGGCGCATATCTCCTGTGTACACATCTCCTGCTGTGCACATCTCCTGCTGCGCACATCTCCTGCGGTGGACATCTCCTGCGGCGCACATCTCCTGCTATGTACATCTCCTGCTGCGCATATCGCCTGCGGCGCACATCTCCTGCGGTGCACATCTCCGATGGCGCACATCTCCTGCGTGCACATCTCCTGCGGCGCACATCTCCTGCAGCGCACATCTCCTAAGTGCACATCTCCTGCGTGCACATCTCTTGCGGTGCACATCTCCAGTGGCGCACATCTCCTGCTGCGGAAATCTCCTGCGGTGAACATCCTGCGTCGCACACCCTGCGGTGCACATAAATGAAACATTTATTCACAAAAAATAATAATAATTAACTCAAATTCCTAAAAAACTGTGCGCACACATCCTGCAGCGCACATCTCCTGCTATGTACATCTCCTGCGGCGCACCACTCCTGCGTGCACATCTCCTGCGTGCACATCTCCTGCTATGTACATCTCCTGCTGCGCATATCGCCTGCGGCGCACATCTCCTGCAGCGCACGTCTCCTGCGGTGCACATCTCCTAATGCGCACATCTCCGGCAGTGCACATGTCTTACGGCGCACACCCTGCGGTGCACATAAATGAAACATTTATTTACAAAAAAATATTATTAAATCAAATTAATAAAAAAAACGTGTGCACAAACCCTGCTGCGCACATCTCCTGAGGCGCACATCTCCTGCTGCGCACATATCCTGCGTTGCACATCTCCTGCGGTGCACATCTCCGGTGGCGCATATCGCCTGCGGCGCACATCTCCTGCGGCGCACATCTCCTGCGTGCACATCTCCTGCTATGTACATCTCCTGCGGCGCACATCTCCTGCGTGTACATCTCCTGTGGTGCAAATCTCCAGTGGCGCACATCTCCTGCTGCGCAAATCTCCTGCGGTGTACATCCTGCGTCGCACACCCTGCGGTGCAAATAAATTAAACATTTATTTACAAAAAATAATAATAATTAACTCAAATTCCTAAAAAAACTGTGCGCACACATCCTGCATTGCACATCTCCTGCTTGCACATCTCTTGCGGCGCACATCTCCTGCTATGTATATCTCCTGCGGCGCACATCTCCTGCTATGTACATCTCCTGCTGCGCATATCGCCTGCGGCGCACATCTCCTGCGGTGCACATCTCCGATGGCGCACATCTCCTGCGTGCACATCTCCTGCGGCGCACATCTCCTGCAGCGCACATTTCCTAAGTGCACATCTCCTGCGTGCACATCTCTTGCGGTGCACATCTCCAGTGGCGCAGATCTCCTGCTGCGGAAATCTCCTGCGGTGAACATCCTGCGTCGCACACCCTGCGGTGCACATAAATGAAACATTTATTTACAAAAAATAATAATAATTAACTCAAATTCCTAAAAAAACTGTGCGCACACATCCTGTGGCACACATCTCCTGCGGCACTCATCTCCTGCGGCGCACATCTCCTGCGGTGCACGTCTCCTGCGGTGCACATCTCCTAATGCGCACATCTCCGGCAGTGCACATCTCTTACGGCGCACACCCTGCGGTGCACATAAATGAAACATTTATTTACAATAAAATATTATTAAATCAAATTAATAAAAAAAACGTGTGCACACACCCTGCTGCGCACATCTCCTGAGGCGCACATCTCCTGCTGCGCACATCTCCTGCGTGCACATATCCTGCGATACACATCTCCGGTGGCGCATATCGCCTGCGGCGGACATCTCCTGCTATGTACATCTCCTGCGGCGCACATCTCCTGCGGTGCACATTTCCTGCTATGTACATCTCCTAAGTGCTCATCTCCTGCTATGTAAATCTCCTGCGGCGCACATCTCCTGCGGCGCACATCTTCTGCGTGCACATCTCCTGCGGTGCACATCTCCAGTGGCGCACATCTCCTGCTGCGCAAATCTCCTGAGGTGCACATAAATGAAACATTTATTTACAAAAAATAATAATAATTAACTCAAATTCCTAAAAAAACTGTGCGTACACATCTCCTGCAGTGCACATCTCCTGCTGCGCACATCTCCTGCGGTGCAGATCTCCTGCGGTGCACATCTCCTGCTGCGCAAATCTCCTGCAGTGCACGTCTCCTGCGTTCACATCTCCTGCTATGTACATCTCCTGCGGCGCAAATGTCCTGCGTGCACATCTCCTGCGGTGCACATCTCCAGTGGCGCACATCTCCTGCTGCGCAAATCTCCTGCGGTGTACATCCTGCGTCGCACACCCTGCGGTGCAAATAAATTAAACATTTATTTACAAAAAATAATAATAATTAACTCAAATTCCTAAAAAAACTGTGCGCACACATCCTGCATTGCACATCTCCTGCTTGCACATCTCTTGCGGCGCACATCTCCTGCTATGTATATCTCCTGCGGCGCACATATCCTGCTATGTACATCTCCTGCTGCGCATATCGCCTGCGGCGCACATCTCCTGCGGTGCACATCTCCGATGGCGCACATCTCCTGCGTGCACATCTCCTGCGGCGCACATCTCCTGCAGCGCACATCTCCAAAGTGCACATCTCCTGCGTGCACATCTCTTGCGGTGCACATCTCCAGTGGCGCACATCTCCTGCTGCGGAAATCTCCTGCGGTGAACATCCTGCGTCGCACACTCTGCGGTGCACATAAATGAAACATTTATTCACAAAAAATAATAATAATTAACTCAAATTCCTAAAAAAACTGTGCGCACACATCCTGTGGCGAACATCTCCTGCGGCACTCATCTCCTGCGGCGCATATCTCCTGTGTACACATCTCCTGCTGTGCACATCTCCTGCTGCGCACATCTCCTGCGGTGGACATCTCCTGCGGTGCACATATCCTGCTATGTACATCTCCTGCGTGCTTATCTCCTGCTATGTAAATCTCCTGCGGCGCACATCTCCTGCGTGCACATCTCCTGCGTGCACATCTCCTGCGGCGCACATCTCCTGCGGTGCACATCTCCGGTGGCGCATATCGCCTGCGGCGCACATCTCCTGCTATGTACATCTCCTGCGGCGCACATCTCCTGCGTGCACATCTCCTGCTATGTACATCTCCTGCGGCGCACATCTCCTGCGTGCACATCTCCTGTTGTGAAAATCTCCAGTGGCGCACATCTCCTGCTGCGCAAATCTCCTGCGGTGTACATCCTGCACCGCACACCCTGCGGTGCAAATAAATTAAACATTTATTTACAAAAAATAATAATAATTAACTCAAATTCCTAAAAAAACTGTGCGCACACATCCTGCATTGCACATCTCCTGCTTGCACATCTCTTGCGGCGCACATCTCCTGCTATGTATATCTCCTGCGGCGCACATCTCCTGCTATGTACATCTCCTGCTGCGCATATCGCCTGCGGCGCACATCTCCTGCGGTGCACATCTCCGATGGCGCACATCTCCTGCGTGCACATCTCCTGCGGCGCACATCTCCTGCAGCGCACATCTCCTAAGTGCACATCTCCTGCGTGCACATCTCTTGCGGTGCACATCTCCAGTGGCGCAGATCTCCTGCTGCGGAAATCTCCTGCGGTGAACATCCTGCGTCGCACACCCTGCGGTGTACATAAATGAAACATTTATTTACAAAAAATAATAATAATTAACTCAAATTCCTAAAAAAACTGTGCGCACACATCCTGTGGCACACATCTCCTGCGGCACTCATCTCCTGCGGCGCACATCTCCTGCGGTGCACGTCTCCTGCGGTGCACATCTCCTAATGCGCACATCTCCGGCAGTGCACATCTCTTACGGCGCACACCCTGCGGTGCACATAAATGAAACATTTATTTACAAAAAAATATTATTAAAACAAATTAATAAAAAAAACGTGTGCACACACCCTGCTGCGCACATCTCCTGAGGCGCACATCTCCTGCTGCGCACATCTCCTGCGTGCACATATACTGCGTTGCACATCTCCTGCGTGCACATCTCCTGCGGCGCACATCTCCTGCGGTGCACATCTCCGGTGGCGCATATCGCCTGCGGCGGACATCTCCTGCTATGTACATCTCCTGCGGCGCACATCTCCTGCGGTGCACATCTCCTGCTGCGCACATCTCCTGCGGTGGACATCTCCTGTGGTGCACATATCCTGCTATGTACATCTCCTAAGTGCTCATCTCCTGCTATGTAAATCTCCTGCGGCGCACATCTCCTGCGGCGCACATCTTCTGCGTGCACATCTCCTGCGGTGCACATTTCCAGTGGCGCACATCTCCTGCTGCGCAAATCTCCTGAGGTGCACATAAATGAAACATTTATTTACAAAAAATAATAATAATTAACTCAAATTCCTAAAAAAACTGTGCGTACACATCTCCTGCAGTGCACATCTCCTGCTGCGCACATCTCCTGCGGTGCAGATCTCCTGCGGTGCACATCTCCTGCTGCGCAAATCTCCTGCAGTGCACGTCTCCTGCGTGCACATCTCCTGCTATGTACATCTCCTGCGGCGCAAATGTCCTGCGTGCACATCTCCTGCGGTGCACATCTCCAGTGGCGCACATCTCCTGCTGCGCAAATCTCCTGCGGTGTACATCCTGCGTCGCACACCCTGCGGTGCAAATAAATTAAACATTTATTTACAAAAAATAATAATAATTAACTCAAATTCCTAAAAAAACTGTGCGCACACATCCTGCATTGCACATCTCCTGCTTGCACATCTCTTGCGGCGCACATCTCCTGCTATGTCTATCTCCTGCGGCGCACATCTCCTGCTATGTACATCTCCTGCTGCGCATATCGCCTGCGGCGCACATCTCCTGCGGTGCACATCTCCGATGGCGCACATCTCCTGCGTGCACATCTCCTGCGGCGCACATCTCCTGCAGCGCACATCTCCTGCGTGCACATCTCCTGCTGCGCATATCGCCTGCGGCGCACATCTCCTGCGGTGGACATCTCCTGCGGTGCACATATCCTGCTATGTACATCTCCTGCGTGCTCATATCCTGCTATGTAAATCTCCTGCGGCGCACATCTCCTGCGTCCACATCTCCTTTGGTGCACATCTCCAGTGGCGCACATCTCCTGCTGCGCAAATCTCCTGCAGTGCACGTCTCCTGCGTGCACATCTCCTGCTATGTACATCTCCTGCGGCGCAAATGTCCTGCGTGCACATCTCCTGCGGTGCACATCTCCAGTGGCGCACATCTCCTGCTGCGCAAATCTCCTGCGGTGTACATCCTGCGTCGCACACCCTGCGGTGCAAATAAATTAAACATTTATTTACAAAAAATAATAATAATTAACTCAAATTCCTAAAAAAACTGTGCGCACACATCCTGCATTGCACATCTCCTGCTTGCACATCTCTTGCGGCGCACATCTCCTGCTATGTCTATCTCCTGCGGCGCACATCTCCTGCTATGTACATCTCCTGCTGCGCATATCGCCTGCGGCGCACATCTCCTGCGGTGCACATCTCCGATGGCGCACATCTCCTGCGTGCACATCTCCTGCGGCGCACATCTCCTGCAGCGCACATCTCCTGCGTGCACATCTCCTGCTGCGCATATCGCCTGCGGCGCACATCTCCTGCGGTGGACATCTCCTGCGGTGCACATATCCTGCTATGTACATCTCCTGCGTGCTCATATCCTGCTATGTAAATCTCCTGCGGCGCACATCTCCTGCGTCCACATCTCCTTTGGTGCACATCTCCAGTGGCGCACATCTCCTGCTGCGCAAATCTCCTGAGGTGCACATAAATGAAACATTTATTTACAAAAAATAATAATAATTAACTAAAATTCCTAAAAAAACTGTGCGTACACATCTCCTGCAGTGCACATCTCCTGCTGCGCACATCTCCTGCGGTGCACATCTCCTGCTGCGCAAATCTCCTGCAGTGCACGTCTCCTGCGGTGCACATCTCCGATGGCGCACATCTCCTGAGTGCACATCTCCTGCGGCGCACATCTCCTAAGTGCACATCTCCTGCGTGCACATCTCTTGCGGTGCACATCTCCAGTGGCGCACATCTCCTGCTGCGGAAATCTCCTGCGGTGAACATCCTGCGTCGCACACCCTGCGGTGCACATAAATGAAACATTTATTCACAAAAAATAATAATAATTAACTCAAATTCCTAAAAAACTGTGCGCACACATCCTGCAGCGCACATCTCCTGCTATGTACATCTCCTGCGGCGCACCACTCCTGCGTGCACATCTCCTGCGTGCACATCTCCTGCTATGTACATCTCCTGCTGCGCATATCGCCTGCGGCGCACATCTCCTGCAGCGCACGTCTCCTGCGGTGCACATCTCCTAATGCGCACATCTCCGGCAGTGCACATGTCTTACGGCGCACACCCTGCGGTGCACATAAATGAAACATTTATTTACAAAAAAATATTATTAAATCAAATTAATAAAAAAAACGTGTGCACAAACCCTGCTGCGCACATCTCCTGAGGCGCACATCTCCTGCTGCGCACATATCCTGCGTTGCACATCTCCTGCGGTGCACATCTCCGGTGGCGCATATCGCCTGCGGCGCACATCTCCTGCTATGTACATCTCCTGCGGCGCACATCTCCTGCGTGCACATCTCCTGCTATGTACATCTCCTGCGGCGCACATCTCCTGCGTGTACATCTCCTGTGGTGCAAATCTCCACTGGCGCACATCTCCTGCTGCGCAAATCTCCTGCGGTGTACATCCTGCGTCGCACACCCTGCGGTGCAAATAAATTAAACATTTATTTACAAAAAATAATAATAATTAACTCAAATTCCTAAAAAAACTGTGCGCACACATCCTGCATTGCACATCTCCTGCTTGCACATCTCTTGCGGCGCACATCTCCTGCTATGTATATCTCCTGCGGCGCACATCTCCTGCTATGTACATCTACTGCTGCGCATATCGCCTGCGGCGCACATCTCCTGCGGTGCACATCTCCGATGGCGCACATCTCCTGCGTGCACATCTCCTGCGGCGCACATCTCCTGCAGCGCACATTTCCTAAGTGCACATCTCCTGCGTGCACATCTCTTGCGGTGCACATCTCCAGTGGCGCAGATCTCCTGCTGCGGAAATCTCCTGCGGTGAACATCCTGCGTCGCACACCCTGCGGTGCACATAAATGAAACATTTATTTACAAAAAATAATAATAATTAACTCAAATTCCTAAAAAAACTGTGCGCACACATCCTGTGGCACACATCTCCTGCGGCACTCATCTCCTGCGGCGCACATCTCCTGCGGTGCACATCTCCTGCTGCGCACATCTCCTGCGGTGGACATCTCCTGTGGTGCACATATCCTGCTATGTACATCTCCTAAGTGCTCATCTCCTGCTATGTAAATCTCCTGCGGCGCACATCTCCTGCGGCGCACATCTTCTGCGTGCACATCTCCTGCGGTGCACATCTCCAGTGGCGCACATCTCCTGCTGCGCAAATCTCCTGAGGTGCACATAAATGAAACATTTATTTACAAAAAATAATAATAATTAACTCAAATTCCTAAAAAAACTGTGCGTACACATCTCCTGCAGTGCACATCTCCTGCTGCGCACATCTC
This sequence comes from Pleuronectes platessa, assembly GCF_947347685.1. NCBI lineage: Eukaryota > Metazoa > Chordata > Actinopteri > Pleuronectiformes > Pleuronectidae > Pleuronectes > Pleuronectes platessa. The sequence goes on along the minus strand of NW_026519124.1, from coordinate 15,170 downwards.
CTGCGGTGCAGATCTCCTGCGGTGCACATCTCCTGCTGCGCAAATCTCCTGCAGTGCACGTCTCCTGCGTGCACATCTCCTGCTATGTACATCTCCTGCGGCGCAAATGTCCTGCGTGCACATCTCCTGCGGTGCACATCTCCAGTGGAGCACATCTCCTGCTGCGCAAATCTCCTGCGGTGTACATCCTGCGTCGCACACCCTGCGGTGCAAATAAATTAAACATTTATTTACAAAAAATAATAATAATTAACTCAAATTCCTAAAAAAACTGTGCGCACACATCCTGCATTGCACATCTCCTGCTTGCACATCTCTTGCGGCGCACATCTCCTGCTATGTCTATCTCCTGCGGCGCAAATCTCCTGCTATGTACATCTCCTGCTGCGCATATCGCCTGCGGCGCACATCTCCTGCGGTGCACATCTCCGATGGCGCACATCTCCTGCGTGCACATCTCCTGCGGCGCACATCTCCTGCAGCGCACATCTCCTGCGTGCACATCTCCTTTGGTGCACATCTCCAGTGGCGCACATCTCCTGCTGCGCAAATCTCCTGAGGTGCACATAAATGAAACATTTATTTACAAAAAATAATAATAATTAACTAAAATTCCTAAAAAAACTGTGCGTACACATCTCCTGCAGTGCACATCTCCTGCTGCGCACATCTCCTGCGGTGAACATCTCCTGCTGCGCAAATCTCCTGCAGTGCACGTCTCCTGCGGTGCACATCTCCGATGGCGCACATCTCCTGAGTGCACATCTCCTGCGGCGCACATCTCCTGCAGCGCACATCTCCTAAGTGCACATCTCCTGCGTACACATCTCTTGCGGTGCACATCTCCAGTGGCGCACATCTCCTGCTGCGGAAATCTCCTGCGGTGAACATCCTGCGTCGCACACCCTGCGGTGCACATAAATGAAACATTTATTCACAAAAAATAATAATAATTAACTCAAATTCCTAAAAAAACTGTGCGCACACATCCTGTGGCGCACATCTCCTGCGGCACTCATCTCCTGCGGCGCATATCTCCTGTGTACACATCTCCTGCTGTGCACATCTCCTGCTGCGCACATCTCCTGCGGTGGACATCTCCTGCGGCGCACATCTCCTGCTATGTACATCTCCTGCTGCGCATATCGCCTGCGGCGCACATCTCCTGCGGTGCACATCTCCGATGGCGCACATCTCCTGCGTGCACATCTCCTGCGGCGCACATCTCCTGCAGCGCACATCTCCTAAGTGCACATCTCCTGCGTGCACATCTCTTGCGGTGCACATCTCCAGTGGCGCACATCTCCTGCTGCGGAAATCTCCTGCGGTGAACATCCTGCGTCGCACACCCTGCGGTGCACATAAATGAAACATTTATTCACAAAAAATAATAATAATTAACTCAAATTCCTAAAAAACTGTGCGCACACATCCTGCAGCGCACATCTCCTGCTATGTACATCTCCTGCGGCGCACCACTCCTGCGTGCACATCTCCTGCGTGCACATCTCCTGCTATGTACATCTCCTGCTGCGCATATCGCCTGCGGCGCACATCTCCTGCAGCGCACGTCTCCTGCGGTGCACATCTCCTAATGCGCACATCTCCGGCAGTGCACATGTCTTACGGCGCACACCCTGCGGTGCACATAAATGAAACATTTATTTACAAAAAAATATTATTAAATCAAATTAATAAAAAAAACGTGTGCACAAACCCTGCTGCGCACATCTCCTGAGGCGCACATCTCCTGCTGCGCACATCTCCTGCGTTGCACATCTCCTGCGGTGCACATCTCCGGTGGCGCATATCGCCTGCGGCGCACATCTCCTGCTATGTACATCTCCTGCGGCGCACATCTCCTGCGTGCACATCTCCTGCTATGTACATCTCCTGCGGCGCACATCTCCTGCGTGTACATCTCCTGTGGTGCAAATCTCCAGTGGCGCACATCTCCTGCTGCGCAAATCTCCTGCGGTGTACATCCTGCGTCGCACACCCTGCGGTGCAAATAAATTAAACATTTATTTACAAAAAATAATAATAATTAACTCAAATTCCTAAAAAAACTGTGCGCACACATCCTGCATTGCACATCTCCTGCTTGCACATCTCTTGCGGCGCACATCTCCTGCTATGTATATCTCCTGCGGCGCACATCTCCTGCTATGTACATCTCCTGCTGCGCATATCGCCTGCGGCGCACATCTCCTGCGGTGCACATCTCCGATGGCACACATCTCCTGCGTGCACATCTCCTGCGGCGCACATCTCCTGCAGCGCACATTTCCTAAGTGCACATCTCCTGCGTGCACATCTCTTGCGGTGCACATTTCCAGTGGCGCAGATCTCCTGCTGCGGAAATCTCCTGCGGTGAACATCCTGCGTCGCACACCCTGCGGTGCACATAAATGAAACATTTATTTACAAAAAATAATAATAATTAACTCAAATTCCTAAAAAAACTGTGCGCACACATCCTGTGGCACACATCTCCTGCGGCACTCATCTCCTGCGGCGCACATCTCCTGCGGTGCACGTCTCCTGCGGTGCACATCTCCTAATGCGCACATCTCCGGCAGTGCACATCTCTTACGGCGCACACCCTGCGGTGCACATAAATGAAACATTTATTTACAATAAAATATTATTAAATCAAATTAATAAAAAAAACGTGTGCACACACCCTGCTGCGCACATCTCCTGAGGCGCACATCTCCTGCTGCGCACATCTCCTGCGTGCACATATCCTGCGATACACATCTCCGGTGGCGCATATCGCCTGCGGCGGACATCTCCTGCTATGTACATCTCCTGCGGCGCACATCTCCTGCGGTGCACATTTCCTGCTATGTACATCTCCTAAGTGCTCATCTCCTGCTATGTAAATCTCCTGCGGCGCACATCTCCTGCGGCGCACATCTTCTGCGTGCACATCTCCTGCGGTGCACATCTCCAGTGGCGCACATCTCCTGCTGCGCAAATCTCCTGAGGTGCACATAAATGAAACATTTATTTACAAAAAATAATAATAATTAACTCAAATTCCTAAAAAAACTGTGCGTACACATCTCCTGCAGTGCACATCTCCTGCTGCGCACATCTCCTGCGGTGCAGATCTCCTGCGGTGCACATCTCCTGCTGCGCAAATCTCCTGCAGTGCACGTCTCCTGCGTTCACATCTCCTGCTATGTACATCTCCTGCGGCGCAAATGTCCTGCGTGCACATCTCCTGCGGTGCACATCTCCAGTGGCGCACATCTCCTGCTGCGCAAATCTCCTGCGGTGTACATCCTGCGTCGCACACCCTGCGGTGCAAATAAATTAAACATTTATTTACAAAAAATAATAATAATTAACTCAAATTCCTAAAAAAACTGTGCGCACACATCCTGCATTGCACATCTCCTGCTTGCACATCTCTTGCGGCGCACATCTCCTGCTATGTATATCTCCTGCGGCGCACATATCCTGCTATGTACATCTCCTGCTGCGCATATCGCCTGCGGCGCACATCTCCTGCGGTGCACATCTCCGATGGCGCACATCTCCTGCGTGCACATCTCCTGCGGCGCACATCTCCTGCAGCGCACATCTCCAAAGTGCACATCTCCTGCGTGCACATCTCTTGCGGTGCACATCTCCAGTGGCGCACATCTCCTGCTGCGGAAATCTCCTGCGGTGAACATCCTGCGTCGCACACTCTGCAGTGCACATAAATGAAACATTTATTCACAAAAAATAATAATAATTAACTCAAATTCCTAAAAAAACTGTGCGCACACATCCTGTGGCGAACATCTCCTGCGGCACTCATCTCCTGCGGCGCATATCTCCTGTGTACACATCTCCTGCTGTGCACATCTCCTGCTGCGCACATCTCCTGCGGTGGACATCTCCTGCGGTGCACATATCCTGCTATGTACATCTCCTGCGTGCTTATCTCCTGCTATGTAAATCTCCTGCGGCGCACATCTCCTGCGTGCACATCTCCTGCGTGCACATCTCCTGCGGCGCACATCTCCTGCGGTGCACATCTCCGGTGGCGCATATCGCCTGCGGCGCACATCTCCTGCTATGTACATCTCCTGCGGCGCACATCTCCTGCGTGCACATCTCCTGCTATGTACATCTCCTGCGGCGCACATCTCCTGCGTGCACATCTCCTGTTGTGAAAATCTCCAGTGGCTCACATCTCCTGCTGCGCAAATCTCCTGCGGTGTACATCCTGCACCGCACACCCTGCGGTGCAAATAAATTAAACATTTATTTACAAAAAATAATAATAATTAACTCAAATTCCTAAAAAAACTGTGCGCACACATCCTGCATTGCACATCTCCTGCTTGCACATCTCTTGCGGCGCACATCTCCTGCTATGTATATCTCCTGCGGCGCACATCTCCTGCTATGTACATCTCCTGCTGCGCATATCGCCTGCGGCGCACATCTCCTGCGGTGCACATCTCCGATGGCGCACATCTCCTGCGTGCACATCTCCTGCGGCGCACATCTCCTGCAGCGCACATCTCCTAAGTGCACATCTCCTGCGTGCACATCTCTTGCGGTGCACATCTCCAGTGGCGCAGATCTCCTGCTGCGGAAATCTCCTGCGGTGAACATCCTGCGTCGCACACCCTGCGGTGCACATAAATGAAACATTTATTTACAAAAAATAATAATAATTAACTCAAATTCCTAAAAAAACTGTGCGCACACATCCTGTGGCACACATCTCCTGCGGCACTCATCTCCTGCGGCGAACATCTCCTGCGGTGCACGTCTCCTGCGGTGCACATCTCCTAATGCGCACATCTCCGGCAGTGCACATCTCTTACGGCGCACACCCTGCGGTGCACATAAATGAAACATTTATTTACAAAAAAATATTATTAAAACAAATTAATAAAAAAAACGTGTGCACACACCCTGCTGCGCACATCTCCTGAGGCGCACATCTCCTGCTGCGCACATCTCCTGCGTGCACATATACTGCGTTGCACATCGCCTGCGGCGGACATCTCCTGCTATGTACATCTCCTGCGGCGCACATCTCCTGCGGTGCACATCTCCTGCTGCGCACATCTCCTGCGGTGGACATCTCCTGTGGTGCACATATCCTGCTATGTACATCTCCTAAGTGCTCATCTCCTGCTATGTAAATCTCCTGCGGCGCACATCTCCTGCGGCGCACATCTTCTGCGTGCACATCTCCTGCGGTGCACATTTCCAGTGGCGCACATCTCCTGCTGCGCAAATCTCCTGAGGTGCACATAAATGAAACATTTATTTACAAAAAATAATAATAATTAACTCAAATTCCTAAAAAAACTGTGCGTACACATCTCCTGCAGTGCACATCTCCTGCTGCGCACATCTCCTGCGGTGCAGATCTCCTGCGGTGCACATCTCCTGCTGCGCAAATCTCCTGCAGTGCACGTCTCCTGCGTGCACATCTCCTGCTATGTACATCTCCTGCGGCGCAAATGTCCTGCGTGCACATCTCCTGCGGTGCACATCTCCAGTGGCGCACATCTCCTGCTGCGCAAATCTCCTGCGGTGTACATCCTGCGTCGCACACCCTGCGGTGCAAATAAATTAAACATTTATTTACAAAAAATAATAATAATTAACTCAAATTCCTAAAAAAACTGTGCGCACACATCCTGCATTGCACATCTCCTGCTTGCACATCTCTTGCGGCGCACATCTCCTGCTATGTCTATCTCCTGCGGCGCACATCTCCTGCTATGTACATCTCCTGCTGCGCATATCGCCTGCGGCGCACATCTCCTGCGGTGCACATCTCCGATGGCTCACATCTCCTGCGTGCAAATCTCCTGCGGCGCACATCTCCTGCAGCGCACATCTCCTGCGTGCACATCTCCTGCTGCGCATATCGCCTGCGGCGCACATCTCCTGCGGTGGACATCTCCTGCGGTGCACATATCCTGCTATGTACATCTCCTGCGTGCTCATATCCTGCTATGTAAATCTCCTGCGGCGCACATCTCCTGCGTCCACATCTCCTTTGGTGCACATCTCCAGTGGCGCACATCTCCTGCTGCGCAAATCTCCTGAGGTGCACATAAATGAAACATTTATTTACAAAAAATAATAATAATTAACTAAAATTCCTAAAAAAACTGTGCGTACACATCTCCTGCAGTGCACATCTCCTGCTGCGCACATCTCCTGCGGTGCACATCTCCTGCTGCGCAAATCTCCTGCAGTGCACGTCTCCTGCGGTGCACATCTCCGATGGCGCACATCTCCTGAGTGCACATCTCCTGCGGCGCACATCTCCTGCAGCGCACATCTCCTAAGTGCACATCTCCTGCGTACACATCTCTTGCGGTGCACATCTCCAGTGGCGCACATCTCCTGCTGCGGAAATCTCCTGCGGTGAACATCCTGCGTCGCACACCCTGCGGTGCACATAAATGAAACATTTATTCACAAAAAATAATAATAATTAACTCAAATTCCTAAAAAAACTGTGCGCACACATCCTGTGGCGCACATCTCCTGCGGCACTCATCTCCTGCGGCGCATATCTCCTGTGTACACATCTCCTGCTGTGCACATCTCCTGCTGCGCACATCTCCTGCGGTGGACATCTCCTGAGGCGCACATCTCCTGCTATGTACATCTCCTGCTGCGCATATCGCCTGCGGCGCACATCTCCTGCGGTGCACATCTCCGATGGCGAACATCTCCTGCGTGCACATCTCCTGCGGCGCACATCTCCTGCAGCGCACATCTCCTAAGTGCACATCTCCTGCGTGCACATCTCTTGCGGTGCACATCTCCAGTGGCGCACATCTCCTGCTGCGGAAATCTCCTGCGGTGAACATCCTGCGTCGCACACCCTGCGGTGCACATAAATGAAACATTTATTCACAAAAAATAATAATAATTAACTCAAATTCCTAAAAAACTGTGCGCACACATCCTGCAGCGCACATCTCCTGCTATGTACATCTCCTGCGGCGCACATCTCCTGCGTGCACATCTCCTGCGTGCACATCTCCTGCTATGTACATCTCCTGCTGCGCATATCGCCTGCGGCGCACATCTCCTGCTATGTACATCTCCTGCGGCGCACATCTCCTGCAGCGCACGTCTCCTGCGGTGCACATCTCCTAATGCGCACATCTCCGGCAGTGCACATGTCTTACGGCGCACACCCTGCGGTGCACATAAATGAAACATTTATTTACAAAAAAATATTATTAAATCAAATTAATAAAAAAAACGTGTGCACAAACCCTGCTGCGCACATCTCCTGAGGCGCACATCTCCTGCTGCGCACATATCCTGCGTTGCACATCTCCTGCGTGCACATCTCCTGCGGCGCACATCTCCTGCGGTGCACATCTCCGGTGGCGCATATCGCCTGCGGCGCACATCTCCTGCTATGTACATCTCCTGCGGCGCACATCTCCTGCGTGCACATCTCCTGCTATGTACATCTCCTGCGGCGCACATCTCCTGCGTGCACATCTCCTGCGTGCACATCTCCTGTGGTGCAAATCTCCAGTGGCGCACATCTCCTGCTGCGCAAATCTCCTGCGGTGTACATCCTGCGTCGCACACCCTGCGGTGCAAATAAATTAAACATTTATTTACAAAAAATAATAATAATTAACTCAAATTCCTAAAAAAACTGTGCGCACACATCCTGCATTGCACATCTCCTGCTTGCACATCTCTTGCGGCGCACATCTCCTGCTATGTATATCTCCTGCGGCGCACATCTCCTGCTATGTACATCTCCTGCTGCGCATATCGCCTGCGGCGCACATCTCCTGCGGTGCACATCTCCGATGGCGCACATCTCCTGCGTGCACATCTCCTGCGGCGCACATCTCCTGCAGCGCACATTTCCTAAGTGCACATCTCCTGCGTGCACGTCTCTTGCGGTGCACATCTCCAGTGGCGCAGATCTCCTGCTGCGGAAATCTCCTGCGTTGAACATCCTGCGTCGCACACCCTGCGGTGCACATAAATGAAACATTTATTTACAAAAAATAATAATAATTAACTCAAATTCCTAAAAAAACTGTGCGCACACATCCTGTGGCACACATCTCCTGCGGCACTCATCTCCTGCGGCGCACATCTCCTGCGGTGCACGTCTCCTGCGGTGCACATCTCCTAATGCGCACATCTCCGGCAGTGCACATCTCTTACGGCGCACACCCTGCGGTGCACATAAATGAAACATTTATTTACAAAAAAATATTATTAAATCAAATTAATAAAAAAAACGTGTGCACACACCCTGCTGCGCACATCTCCTGAGGCGCACATCTCCTGCTGCGCACATCTCCTGCGTGCACATATCCTGCGTTACACATCTCCTGCGTGCACATCTCCTGCGGCGCACATCTCCTGCGGTGCACATCTCCGGTGGCGCATATCGCCTGCGGCGGACATCTCCTGCTATGTACATCTCCTGCGGCGCACATCTCCTGCGGTGCACATTTCCTGCTATGTACATCTCCTAAGTGCTCATCTCCTGCTATGTAAATCTCCTGCGGCGCACATCTCCTGCGGCGCACATCTTCTGCGTGCACATCTCCTGCGGTGCACATCTCCAGTGGCGCACATCTCCTGCTGCGCAAATCTCCTGAGGTGCACATAAATGAAACATTTATTTACAAAAAATAATAATAATTAACTCAAATTCCTAAAAAAACTGTGCGTACACATCTCCTGCAGTGCACATCTCCTGCTGCGCACATCTCCTGCGGTGCAGATCTCCTGCGGTGCACATCTCCTGCTGCGCAAATCTCCTGCAGTGCACGTCTCCTGCGTTCACATCTCCTGCTATGTACATCTCCTGCGGCGCAAATGTCCTGCGTGCACATCTCCTGCGGTGCACATCTCCAGTGGCGCACATCTCCTGCTGCGCAAATCTCCTGCGGTGTACATCCTGCGTCGCACACCCTGCGGTGCAAATAAATTAAACATTTATTTACAAAAAATAATAATAATTAACTCAAATTCCTAAAAAAACTGTGCGCACACATCCTGCATTGCACATCTCCTGCTTGCACATCTCTTGCGGCGCACATCTCCTGCTATGTATATCTCCTGCGGCGCACATCTCCTGCTATGTACATCTCCTGCTGCGCATATCGCCTGCGGCGCACATCTCCTGCGGTGCACATCTCCGATGGCGCACATCTCCTGCGTGCACATCTCCTGCGGCGCACATCTCCTGCAGCGCACATCTCCTAAGTGCACATCTCCTGCGTGCACATCTCTTGCGGTGCACATCTCCAGTGGCGCACATCTCCTGCTGCGGAAATCTCCTGCGGTGAACATCCTGCGTCGCACACTCTGCGGTGCACATAAATGAAACATTTATTCACAAAAAATAGTAATAATTAACTCAAATTCCTAAAAAAACTGTGCGCACACATCCTGTGGCGAACATCTCCTGCGGCACTCATCTCCTGCGGCGCATATCTCCTGTGTACACATCTCCTGCTGTGCACATCTCCTGCTGCGCACATCTCCTGCGGTGGACATCTCCTGCGGTGCACATATCCTGCTATGTACATCTCCTGCGTGCTTATCTCCTGCTATGTAAATCTCCTGCGGCGCACATCTCCTGCGTGCACATCTCCTGCGTGCACATCTCCTGTGGTGCACATCTCCAGTGGCGCACATCTCCTGCTGCGCAAATCTCCTGAGGTGCACATAAATGAAACATTTATTTACAAAAAATAATAATAATTAACTCAAATTCCTAAAAAAACTGTGCTTACACATCTCCTGCAGTGCACATCTCCTGCTGCGCACATCTCCTGCGGTGCAGATCTCCTGCGGTGCACATCTCCTGCTGCGCAAATCTCCTGCAGTGCACGTCTCCTGCGTTCACATCTCCTGCTATGTACATCTCCTGCGGCGCAAATGTCCTGCGTGCACATCTCCTGCGGTGCACATCTCCAGTGGCGCACATCTCCTGCTGCGCAAATCTCCTGCGGTGTACATCCTGCGTCGCACACCCTGCGGTGCAAATAAATTAAACATTTATTTACAAAAAATAATAATAATTAACTCAAATTCCTAAAAAAACTGTGCGCACACATCCTGCATTGCACATCTCCTGCTTGCACATCTCTTGCGGCGCACATCTCCTGCTATGTACATCTCCTGCTGCGCATATCGCCTGCGGCGCACATCTCCTGCGGTGCACATCTCCGATGGCGCACATCTCCTGCGTGCACATCTCCTGCGGCGCACATCTCCTGCAGCGCACATCTCCTAAGTGCACATCTCCTGCGTGCACATCTCTTGCGGTGCACATCTCCAGTGGCGCACATCTCCTGCTGCGGAAATCTCCTGCGGTGAACATCCTGCGTCGCACACTCTGCGGTGCACATAAATGAAACATTTATTCACAAAAAATAATAATAATTAACTCAAATTCCTAAAAAAACTGTGCGCACACATCCTGTGGCGCACATCTCCTGCGTGCTAATCTCCTGCGTGCACATCTCCTGCGGTGCACATCTCCTGCGGCGCACATCTCCTGCAGTGCACATCTCCTGCTGCGCACATCTCCTGTGGTGCATATCTCCTGTTGCGCACATCTCCTGCGGTGCATATCTCTTGCGGCGCACATCCTGCGTTGCGAACTATGCGTTGCACATAAATAAAACAGTTATTTACAAAAAAAGAAAAAAATCAAATCAAATTAATAAAAAAACTGCGGCACACATCTCCTGCTGCGCATATCGCCTGCTGCGCACATCTCCTGCTATGTACGTCTCCTGCGGCTCACATCTCCTGCATGCACATCTCCTGCAGCGCACATCTCCTGCAGTGAATATCCCAAGTGGTGCACATCTCCTAATGCGCACGTCTCCTGCGGCACACATCTCCTGCTGCGCACATCTCCTGCGGTGCACATCTCCTAATGCGCACATCTCCGGCGGTGCACATCTCTTGCGGCGCACACCCTGCGGTGCACATAAATGAAACATTTATTTACAAAAAAATATTATTAAATCAAGTTAATAAAAAAAACGTGTGCACACACCCTGCTGCGCACATCTCCTGCGGCGCACATCTCCTGCTGCGCACATCTCCTGCGGTGCACATCTCCTGCTGCGCACATCTCCTGCGGTGCACATCTCCTGCTGCGCACATCTCATGCGTACAAATCTCCTGCGGTGCACATCTCCTGCTGCGCACATCTCCTGCGGTGTACATCTCCTGCGGTGCACATCTCCTGCAGTGCACACATCCTGCGGCGCACATCTCCTGCGGCGCTAATCTCCTGCGTGCTAATCTCCTGCGTGCACATCTCCTGCGGTGCACATCTCCTGCGGCGCACATCTCCTGCGGTGCACATCTCCTGCTGCGCACATCTCCTGTGGTGCACATTTCCTGTTGCGCACATCTCCTGCGGTGCATATCTCTTGTGGCGCACATCCTGCGTTGCGAACCCTGCGTTGCACATAAATAAAACAGTTATTTACAAAAAAATTAAAAAATCAAATCAAATTAATAAAAAAACTGCGGCACACATCTCCTGATGCGCATATTGCCTGCGGCGCACATCTCCTGCTATGTACATCTCCTGCGGCTCACATCTCCTGCATGCACATCTCCTGCGGCGCACATCTCCTGCGATGCACATCTCCAGTGGCGCACATCTCCTGCTGCGCATATCGCCTGCGGCGCATATCTCCTGCTATGTACATGTCCTGCAGCGCACATTTCCTGTGCACATCTCCTGCAGTGCATATCTCAAGTGGTGCACATCTCCTGCTGCGCACATCTCCTGCGGCGCATATCTCCTGCGTACACATCTCCTGCGGTGCACATCTCCTGCTGCGCACATCTCCTGCGTTGTACATCTCCTGCGGTGCACATCTCCTGCTGCCCACATCTCCGGCGGTGCAAATCTCTTGCGGCGCACATCCTGCGGCGCACACCCTTCGTTGCACATAAATGAAACATTTATTTACAAAAAAATTATAATAATGAACTCAAATTAATAAAAAAAATTTGCGCACACATCCTGCGGCGCACATCTCCTGCGTGCCAATCTCCTGCTGCGCACATCTCCTGCGGTGCACATCTCCTGCGGCGCACATCTCCTGCGGTGCACTTCTCCTGCGGCGCACATCTCCTGCTGCACACATCTCCTGCGGTGCACATCTCTTGCGGCGCACATCCTGCGGCGCACACCCTGCGTTGCACATAAATGAAACATTTATTTACAAAAAAATCAAAAAATCAAATCAAATTAATAAAAAAACTGCGGCACACATCTCCTGCTGCGCATATCGCCTGCGGCGCACATCTCCTGCTATGTACATCTCCTGCGGCTCACATCTCCTGCATGCACATCTCCTGCGGCGCACATATCCTGCGATGCACATCTCCAGTGGCGCACATCTCCGGCGGTGCACATCTCTTGCGGCGCGCACCCTGCGGTGCACATAAATGAAACATTTATTTACAAAAAATAATAATAATTAACTCAAATTAATAAAAAAACTGTGCGCACAAATCCTGCAGCGCACATCTCCTGCGTGCTAATCTCCTGCGTGCACATCTCCTGCGGTGCACATCTCCTGCTGCGCACATCTCCTGTGGTGCACATCTCCTGTTGCGCACATCTCCTGCGGTGCATATGTCTTGCGGCGCACATCCTGCGTTGCGAACTATGTGTTGCACATAAATAAAACAGTTATTTACAAAAAAAGAAAAAAATCAAATCAAATTAATAAAGAAACTGCGGCACACATCTCCTGCTGCGCATATCGCCTGCGGCGCACATCTCCTGCTATGTACGTCTCCTGCGGCTCACATCTCCTGCATGCACATCTCCTGCAGCGCACATCTCCTGCAGTGAATATCCCAAGTGGTGCACATCTCCTGCTGCGCACGTCTCCTGCGGCACACATCTCCTGCTGCGCACATCTCCTGCGGTGCACATCTCCTAATGCGCACATCTCCGGCGGTGCACATCTCTTGCAGCGCACACCCTGCGGTGTACATAAATGAAACATTTATTTACAAAAAAATATTATTAAATCAAATTAATAAAAAAAACGTGTGCACACACCCTGCTGCGCACATCTCCTGCGGCGCACATCTCCTGTGGCGCACATCTCTTGCGGCGCACATCTCTTGCGGTGCACATCTCCTGCTGCGCACATCTCCTGCGGTGCACATCTCCTGCTGCGCACATCTCCTGCGTGCACATCTCTTGCGCCGCACATCTCCTGCGGCGCACATCTCTTGCTGCGCACATCTCCTGCGGTGCACATCTCTTGCGGCGCACATCCTGCGGCGCACACCCTGCGTTGCACATAAATGAAACATTTATTTACAAAAAAATCAAAAAATCAAATCAAATTAATAAAAAAACTGCGGCACACATCTCCTGCTGCGCAAATCTCCTGCGGCGCACATCTCCTGCTATGTACATCTCCAGTGGCGCACATCTCCGGCGGTGCACATCTCTTGCGGCGCGCACCCTGCGGTGCACATAAATGAAACATTTATTTACAAAAAAATAATAATAATTAACTCAAATTAATAAAAAAACTGTGCGCACAAATCCTGCAGCGCACATCTCCTGTGGTGCACATCTCCTGTTGCGCACATCTCCTGCGGTGCACATCTCCTGCGGTGCACATCTCCTGCTGTGCACATCTCCTGTGGTGCACATCTCCTGTTGCGCACATCTCCTGCTTTGCATATCTCTTGCGGCGCACATCCTGCGTTGCGAACTATGCGTTGCACATAAATGAAACAGTTATTTACAAAAAAGAAAAAAATCAAATCAAATTAATAAAAAAACTGCGGCACACATCTTCTGCTGCGCATATCGCCTGCGACGCACATCTCCTGCTATGTACCTCTCCTGCGGCTCACATCTCCTGCATGCACATCTCCTGCAGCGCACATCTCCTGCAGTGAATATCCCAAGTGGTGCACATCTCCTGCTGCGCACGTCTCCTGCGGCACACATCTCCTGCTGCGCACATCTCCTGCGGTGCACATCTCCTAATGCGCACATCTCCGGCGGTGCACATCTCTTAAGGCGCACACCCTGCGGTGCACATAAATGAAACATTTATTTACAAAAAAATATTATTAAATCAAATTAATAAAAAAAACGTGTGCACACACCCTGCTGCGCACATCTCCTGCGGCGCACATCTCCTGTGGCGCACATCTCTTGCGGCGCACATCTCTTGCGGTGCACATCTCCTGCTGCGCACATCTCCTGCGGCGCACATCTCCTGTGGCGCACATTTCTTGCGGCGCACATCTCTTGCGGTGCACATCTCCTGCTGCGCACATCTCCTGCGGTGCACATCTCCTGCTGCGCACATCTCCTGCGGTGCACATATCCTGCTGCGCACATCTCCTGCGTACAAATCTCCTGCGGTGCACATCTCCTGCTGCGCACATCTCCTGCGGTGTACATCTCCTGCGGTGCACATCTCCTGCTGCGCACATCTCCTGCAGTGCACACATCCTGCGGCGCACATCTCCTGCGTGCTAATCTCCTGCGTGCACATCTCCTGCGGTGCACATCTCCTGCGGCGCACATCTCCTGCGGTGCACATCTCCTGCTGCGCAAATCTCCTGTGGTGCACATTTCCTGTTGCGCACATCTCCTGCTGTGCATATCTCTTGTGGCGCACATCCTGCGTTGCGAACCCTGCGTTGCACATAAATAAAACAGTTATTTACAAAAAAATTAAAAAATCAAATCAAATTAATAAAAAAACTGCGGCACACATCTCCTGATGCGCATATTGCCTGCTGCGCACATCTCCTGCTATGTACATCTCCTGCGGCTCACATCTCCTGCATGCACATCTCCTGCGGCGCACATCTCCTGCGATGCACATCTCCAGTGGCGCACATCTCCTGCTGCGCATATCGCCTGCGGCGCATATCTCCTGCTATGTACATGTCCTGCAGCGCACATTTCCTGTGCACATCTCCTGCAGTGCTAATCTCAAGTGGTGCACATCTCCTGCTGCGCACATCTCCTGCGGCGCATATCTCCTGCGTACACATCTCCTGCGGTGCACATCTCCTGCGGCGCACATCTCCTGCTATGTACATCTCCTGCGGCTCACATCTCCTGCATGCACATCTCCTGCGGCGCACAT
>NW_026519123.1:0-42995 GCF_947347685.1 Pleuronectes platessa | reverse complement strand
TCTTCAGCCCCTCTTTCCAAATAATATCTCAGAGTGGAGGCAAGGATCCACTGATGTGAGGGAATCGGTCCGATGCTCTAAATGGATAAATACTGCCGTGACACCGATGCGGGTTCTGCACGATGTGTGCATGCGAATGGAAGGATGAGGAGTCAGCGAGGGTTCAGCAATTTCTGATCTCACACATTGTGTTATCCACAGCAGCAGTGGCAGAGTATCAGTGTATTTTCTTTATTAGTGACATCACTGCTGTCCCATAAAGTCGCTCTTCACCTCCACCTCACTAACAAACACCTCGATGTCGGTGTCAGAGAGTTTCACTTCCTCTTCACATCGCTTGATGCCGTGCCTCCTTCAGGACTCACGGTGGAAACCCATTGGTCAGCTTCATAATTTAATATTCGAACTATAACAGCCAGGTATGCCAGCTTTGCACACCACTCATCAGCGCTCATGTCCGCTGGTGGGAGTGTGCTGACCTGTGTGTGTGCGCATCGGGATGGAACTCCGCCGTGCGCGATACAGAAAGCAGAGGAGAAATCTAAACGCGTGACCATGTGGCGGGGGGCGTGACCGTGGCGAAAAAAATTAAAAGAGGGGGTACGTGCGCCGGACCGTCCTCCTGACCTCTTGTCAAGTCGTGCGATCGACCCACACTGCCTTTGCGATGGACCGGTAGATCTCTCGCGGCACACTGGTTGAAAATTACTGATTTAAGATGCGTGCCGCCCGCCGGCCCAGTTTTTTTATTAATTTAAATCAAATAAAATGTTTACTTTTTTATTTAGGATGTGCACCTCCCGCAGGATGTGAGCCGCCCGCAGGATGTGTGCCGCAGGATGTGAGCCGCAGTTTGTGCGCCGCAGGATGGGAGCGCCCATTATTTTTTATTAATTTGATTTAATTTAATTTAAAAAAAAATGATTTAGTATGTGCGCCTCCAGCAGGATGTGGGCCGCAGGATATGCGCCGCAGGATGTGCGTGGTAGGATGTGCGCCGCCGGATGTGCCTGCGCAGTTTTTTTATTAATTTGATTTAATAAAAAAAAAAGTTTTATAATTAAATATGTTTTTTATTTATGTGCGCCGGCCGCAGGATGTGCAGAGCACCCCGGCGCAGAGCCGGGGTGCATGAAGACACTTCAGCGAGGGTTCAGCAATTTCTGATCTCACACATTGTGTTATCCACAGCAGCAGTGGCAGAGCCCTGCGCGCGCTCTTCGCTGAACCCTCGCTTCCTCCTCATCCATCCATTTGCATGCACACATCGTGCAGAACCCCGCACCGGTGTCACAGCAGTATTTATCCATTTAGAGCATCGGACCGATTCCCTCACATCAGTGGATCCTTGCCTCCACTCTTGGATATTATTTGGAAAGTTTCTTAATTTTTATGTAAGTGATCTCCTGTGCGCTCTGTGCTCTGCAAGCTCTGCGCTCTCTGTGCGCTCTGCTCTCTGAGCTCTGCGCACTGTGAACGCTCTGCGCTCCCTGCGCTCTGGGTCGCTATGTGCGCCTGATGGCTCAGTCACGTTCACTGCAGTGAATTATTGATACACGCACAGTGTTAGAAGATATTATTAAAACCTGTTAATGACTTGGCTCCGTAACTCTGCGGTTAAATCTAATCTGAACGTAATTTGCTGTCAGTTGTTTCATATATTTTTTTATTAAAAGGCTCGTGGGGAACAGATATGTTGCGCGAGCAAAACTGATCTGTTGGTTTTAATGTAAATGATGAAGTGGATCAATAATCTGGCTTCAGTTCACCACCTCAAGTCTGCGTGCCCACTTTCCCGTCTCCAAAACATTTTTACGCATGGGTCACAGTTTGCGTGGAAATACGCAAATTCTCCCGTCAACTTTGTTTTGATAAATCCCAACGTTTGCGTAGGATTCTTAAAGTGGGCTATGTTTGTTTAATGCATGGTATTTTAACTTTGTTGAATTGGGTCTGGAGCCTTTAACTTCTCCCTTTTTAATCTGTTATTTGTAACAAGTCCAGGCCAGTACTTCAACCGTTGCACATGATCCAGTGCTGTTTGATCAGTCTTTTAAAATAATTTGCACGTATTAAATAAATTGTATATTTCTGAAATCACAGCCTCCCGTCCTGTTTATTCTGGATATGTGTGGTGAACCCAATTGACATTCAACTGTCACCCTAAACCAGGGGTCAGCAATTTGCGGCTCCGGAGCCGCATGCGGCTCTTCAGCCCCTCTTTCCAAATAATATCTCAGAGTGGAGGCAAGGATCCACTGATGTGAGGGAATCGGTCCGATGCTCTAAATGGATAAATACTGCCGTGACACCGATGCGGGTTCTGCACGATGTGTGCATGCGAATGGAAGGATGAGGAGTCAGCGAGGGTTCAGCAATTTCTGATCTCACACATTGTGTTATCCACAGCAGCAGTGGCAGAGTATCAGTGTATTTTCTTTATTAGTGACATCACTGCTGTCCCATAAAGTCGCTCTTCACCTCCACCTCACTAACAAACACCTCGATGTCGGTGTCAGAGAGTTTCACTTCCTCTTCACATCGCTTGATGCCGTGCCTCCTTCAGGACTCACGGTGGAAACCCATTGGTCAGCTTCATAATTTAATATTCGAACTATAACAGCCAGGTATGCCAGCTTTGCACACCACTCATCAGCGCTCATGTCCGCTGGTGGGAGTGTGCTGACCTGTGTGTGTGCGCATCGGGATGGAACTCCGCCGTGCGCGATACAGAAAGCAGAGGAGAAATCTAAACGCGTGACCATGTGGCGGGGGGCGTGACCGTGGCGAAAAAAATTAAAAGAGGGGGTACGTGCGCCGGACCGTCCTCCTGACCTCTTGTCAAGTCGTGCGATCGACCCACACTGCCTTTGCGATGGACCGGTAGATCTCTCGCGGCACACTGGTTGAAAATTACTGATTTAAGATGCGTGCCGCCCGCCGGCCCAGTTTTTTTATTAATTTAAATCAAATAAAATGTTTACTTTTTTATTTAGGATGTGCACCTCCCGCAGGATGTGAGCCGCCCGCAGGATGTGTGCCGCAGGATGTGAGCCGCAGTTTGTGCGCCGCAGGATGGGAGCGCCCATTATTTTTTATTAATTTGATTTAATTTAATTTAAAAAAAAATGATTTAGTATGTGCGCCTCCAGCAGGATGTGGGCCGCAGGATATGCGCCGCAGGATGTGCGTGGTAGGATGTGCGCCGCCGGATGTGCCTGCGCAGTTTTTTTATTAATTTGATTTAATAAAAAAAAAAGTTTTATAATTAAATATGTTTTTTATTTATGTGCGCCGGCCGCAGGATGTGCAGAGCACCCCGGCGCAGAGCCGGGGTGCATGAAGACACTTCAGCGAGGGTTCAGCAATTTCTGATCTCACACATTGTGTTATCCACAGCAGCAGTGGCAGAGCCCTGCGCGCGCTCTTCGCTGAACCCTCGCTTCCTCCTCATCCATCCATTTGCATGCACACATCGTGCAGAACCCCGCACCGGTGTCACAGCAGTATTTATCCATTTAGAGCATCGGACCGATTCCCTCACATCAGTGGATCCTTGCCTCCACTCTTGGATATTATTTGGAAAGTTTCTTAATTTTTATGTAAGTGATCTCCTGTGCGCTCTGTGCTCTGCAAGCTCTGCGCTCTCTGTGCGCTCTGCTCTCTGAGCTCTGCGCACTGTGAACGCTCTGCGCTCCCTGCGCTCTGGGTCGCTATGTGCGCCTGATGGCTCAGTCACGTTCACTGCAGTGAATTATTGATACACGCACAGTGTTAGAAGATATTATTAAAACCTGTTAATGACTTGGCTCCGTAACTCTGCGGTTAAATCTAATCTGAACGTAATTTGCTGTCAGTTGTTTCATATATTTTTTTATTAAAAGGCTCGTGGGGAACAGATATGTTGCGCGAGCAAAACTGATCTGTTGGTTTTAATGTAAATGATGAAGTGGATCAATAATCTGGCTTCAGTTCACCACCTCAAGTCTGCGTGCCCACTTTCCCGTCTCCAAAACATTTTTACGCATGGGTCACAGTTTGCGTGGAAATACGCAAATTCTCCCGTCAACTTTGTTTTGATAAATCCCAACGTTTGCGTAGGATTCTTAAAGTGGGCTATGTTTGTTTAATGCATGGTATTTTAACTTTGTTGAATTGGGTCTGGAGCCTTTAACTTCTCCCTTTTTAATCTGTTATTTGTAACAAGTCCAGGCCAGTACTTCAACCGTTGCACATGATCCAGTGCTGTTTGATCAGTCTTTTAAAATAATTTGCACGTATTAAATAAATTGTATATTTCTGAAATCACAGCCTCCCGTCCTGTTTATTCTGGATATGTGTGGTGAACCCAATTGACATTCAACTGTCACCCTAAACCAGGGGTCAGCAATTTGCGGCTCCGGAGCCGCATGCGGCTCTTCAGCCCCTCTTTCCAAATAATATCTCAGAGTGGAGGCAAGGATCCACTGATGTGAGGGAATCGGTCCGATGCTCTAAATGGATAAATACTGCCGTGACACCGATGCGGGTTCTGCACGATGTGTGCATGCGAATGGAAGGATGAGGAGTCAGCGAGGGTTCAGCAATTTCTGATCTCACACATTGTGTTATCCACAGCAGCAGTGGCAGAGTATCAGTGTATTTTCTTTATTAGTGACATCACTGCTGTCCCATAAAGTCGCTCTTCACCTCCACCTCACTAACAAACACCTCGATGTCGGTGTCAGAGAGTTTCACTTCCTCTTCACATCGCTTGATGCCGTGCCTCCTTCAGGACTCACGGTGGAAACCCATTGGTCAGCTTCATAATTTAATATTCGAACTATAACAGCCAGGTATGCCAGCTTTGCACACCACTCATCAGCGCTCATGTCCGCTGGTGGGAGTGTGCTGACCTGTGTGTGTGCGCATCGGGATGGAACTCCGCCGTGCGCGATACAGAAAGCAGAGGAGAAATCTAAACGCGTGACCATGTGGCGGGGGGCGTGACCGTGGCGAAAAAAATTAAAAGAGGGGGTACGTGCGCCGGACCGTCCTCCTGACCTCTTGTCAAGTCGTGCGATCGACCCACACTGCCTTTGCGATGGACCGGTAGATCTCTCGCGGCACACTGGTTGAAAATTACTGATTTAAGATGCGTGCCGCCCGCCGGCCCAGTTTTTTTATTAATTTAAATCAAATAAAATGTTTACTTTTTTATTTAGGATGTGCACCTCCCGCAGGATGTGAGCCGCCCGCAGGATGTGTGCCGCAGGATGTGAGCCGCAGTTTGTGCGCCGCAGGATGGGAGCGCCCATTATTTTTTATTAATTTGATTTAATTTAATTTAAAAAAAAATGATTTAGTATGTGCGCCTCCAGCAGGATGTGGGCCGCAGGATATGCGCCGCAGGATGTGCGTGGTAGGATGTGCGCCGCCGGATGTGCCTGCGCAGTTTTTTTATTAATTTGATTTAATAAAAAAAAAAGTTTTATAATTAAATATGTTTTTTATTTATGTGCGCCGGCCGAAGGATGTGCAGAGCACCCCGGCGCAGAGCCGGGGTGCATGAAGACACTTCAGCGAGGGTTCAGCAATTTCTGATCTCACACATTGTGTTATCCACAGCAGCAGTGGCAGAGCCCTGCGCGCGCTCTTCGCTGAACCCTCGCTTCCTCCTCATCCATCCATTTGCATGCACACATCGTGCAGAACCCCGCACCGGTGTCACAGCAGTATTTATCCATTTAGAGCATCGGACCGATTCCCTCACATCAGTGGATCCTTGCCTCCACTCTTGGATATTATTTGGAAAGTTTCTTAATTTTTATGTAAGTGATCTCCTGTGCGCTCTGTGCTCTGCAAGCTCTGCGCTCTCTGTGCGCTCTGCTCTCTGAGCTCTGCGCACTGTGAACGCTCTGCGCTCCCTGCGCTCTGGGTCGCTATGTGCGCCTGATGGCTCAGTCACGTTCACTGCAGTGAATTATTGATACACGCACAGTGTTAGAAGATATTATTAAAACCTGTTAATGACTTGGCTCCGTAACTCTGCGGTTAAATCTAATCTGAACGTAATTTGCTGTCAGTTGTTTCATATATTTTTTTATTAAAAGGCTCGTGGGGAACAGATATGTTGCGCGAGCAAAACTGATCTGTTGGTTTTAATGTAAATGATGAAGTGGATCAATAATCTGGCTTCAGTTCACCACCTCAAGTCTGCGTGCCCACTTTCCCGTCTCCAAAACATTTTTACGCATGGGTCACAGTTTGCGTGGAAATACGCAAATTCTCCCGTCAACTTTGTTTTGATAAATCCCAACGTTTGCGTAGGATTCTTAAAGTGGGCTATGTTTGTTTAATGCATGGTATTTTAACTTTGTTGAATTGGGTCTGGAGCCTTTAACTTCTCCCTTTTTAATCTGTTATTTGTAACAAGTCCAGGCCAGTACTTCAACCGTTGCACATGATCCAGTGCTGTTTGATCAGTCTTTTAAAATAATTTGCACGTATTAAATAAATTGTATATTTCTGAAATCACAGCCTCCCGTCCTGTTTATTCTGGATATGTGTGGTGAACCCAATTGACATTCAACTGTCACCCTAAACCAGGGGTCAGCAATTTGCGGCTCCGGAGCCGCATGCGGCTCTTCAGCCCCTCTTTCCAAATAATATCTCAGAGTGGAGGCAAGGATCCACTGATGTGAGGGAATCGGTCCGATGCTCTAAATGGATAAATACTGCCGTGACACCGATGCGGGTTCTGCACGATGTGTGCATGCGAATGGAAGGATGAGGAGTCAGCGAGGGTTCAGCAATTTCTGATCTCACACATTGTGTTATCCACAGCAGCAGTGGCAGAGTATCAGTGTATTTTCTTTATTAGTGACATCACTGCTGTCCCATAAAGTCGCTCTTCACCTCCACCTCACTAACAAACACCTCGATGTCGGTGTCAGAGAGTTTCACTTCCTCTTCACATCGCTTGATGCCGTGCCTCCTTCAGGACTCACGATGGAAACCCATTGGTCAGCTTCATAATTTAATATTCGAACTATAACAGCCAGGTATGCCAGCTTTGCACACCACTCATCAGCGCTCATGTCCGCTGGTGGGAGTGTGCTGACCTGTGTGTGTGCGCATCGGGATGGAACTCCGCCGTGCGCGATACAGAAAGCAGAGGAGAAATCTAAACGCGTGACCATGTGGCGGGGGGCGTGACCGTGGCGAAAAAAATTAAAAGAGGGGGTACGTGCGCCGGACCGTCCTCCTGACCTCTTGTCAAGTCGTGCGATCGACCCACACTGCCTTTGCGATGGACCGGTAGATCTCTCGCGGCACACTGGTTGAAAATTACTGATTTAAGATGCGTGCCGTCCGCCGGCCCAGTTTTTTTATTAATTTAAATCAAATAAAATGTTTACTTTTTTATTTAGGATGTGCACCTCCCGCAGGATGTGAGCCGCCCGCAGGATGTGTGCCGCAGGATGTGAGCCGCATTTTGTGCGCCGCAGGATGGGAGCGCCCATTATTTTTTATTAATTTGATTTAATTTAATTAAAAAAAAAATGATTTAGTATGTGCGCCTCCAGCAGGATGTGGGCCGCAGGATATGCGCTGCAGGATGTGCGTGGTAGGATGTGCGCCGCCGGATGTGCCTGCGCAGTTTTTTTATTAATTTGATTTAATAAAAAAAAAAGTTTTATAATTAAATATGTTTTTTATTTATGTGCGCCGGCCGCAGGATGTGCAGAGCACCCCGGCGCAGAGCCGGGGTGCATGAAGACACTTCAGCGAGGGTTCAGCAATTTCTGATCTCACACATTGTGTTATCCACAGCAGCAGTGGCAGAGCCCTGCGCGCGCTCTTCGCTGAACCCTCGCTTCCTCCTCATCCATCCATTTGCATGCACACATCGTGCAGAACCCCGCACCGGTGTCACAGCAGTATTTATCCATTTAGAGCATCGGACCGATTCCCTCACATCAGTGGATCCTTGCCTCCACTCTGGGATATTATTTGGAAAGTTTCTTAATTTTTATGTAAGTGATCTCCTGTGCGCTCTGTGCTCTGCAAGCTCTGCGCTCTCTGTGCGCTCTGCTCTCTGAGCTCTGCGCACTGTGAACGCTCTGAGCTCCCTGCGCTCTGGGTCGCTATGTGCGCCTGATGGCTCAGTCACGTTCACTCCAGTGAATTATTGATACACGCACAGTGTTAGAAGATATTATTAAAACCTGTTAATGACTTGGCTCCGTAACTCTGCGGTTAAATCTAATCTGAACGTAATTTGCTGTCAGTTGTTTCATATATTTTTTTATTAAAAGGCTCGTGGGGAACAGATATGTTGCGCGAGCAAAACTGATCTGTTGGTTTTAATGTAAATGATGAAGTGGATCAATAATCTGGCTTCAGTTCACCACCTCAAGTCTGCGTGCCCACTTTCCCGTCTCCAAAACATTTTTACGCATGGGTCACAGTTTGCGTGGAAATACGCAAATTCTCCCGTCAACTTTGTTTTGATAAATCCCAACGTTTGCGTAGGATTCTTAAAGTGGGCTATGTTTGTTTAATGCATGGTATTTTAACTTTGTTGAATTGGGTCTGGAGCCTTTAACTTCTCCCTTTTTAATCTGTTATTTGTAACAAGTCCAGGCCAGTACTTCAACCGTTGCACATGATCCAGTGCTGTTTGATCAGTCTTTTAAAATAATTTGCACGTATTAAATAAATTGTATATTTCTGAAATCACAGCCTCCCGTCCTGTTTATTCTGGATATGTGTGGTGAACCCAATTGACATTCAACTGTCACCCTAAACCAGGGGTCAGCAATTTGCGGCTCCGGAGCCGCATGCGGCTCTTCAGCCCCTCTTTCCAAATAATATCTCAGAGTGGAGGCAAGGATCCACTGATGTGAGGGAATCGGTCCGATGCTCTAAATGGATAAATACTGCCGTGACACCGATGCGGGTTCTGCACGATGTGTGCATGCGAATGGAAGGATGAGGAGGAAGCGAGGGTTCAGCAATTCCTGATCTCACACATTGTGTTATCCACAGCAGCAGTGGCAGAGTATCAGTGTATTTTCTTTATTAGTGACATAACTGCTGTCCCATAAAGTCGCTCTTCACCTCCACCTCACTAACAAATACCTCGATGTCGGTGTCAGAGAGTTTCACTTCCTCTTCACATCGCTTGATGCCGTGCCTCCTTCAGGACTCACGGTGGAAACCCATTGGTCAGTTTCATAATTTAATATTCGAACTATAACAGCCAGGTATGCCAGCTTTGCACACCACTCATCAGCGCTCATGTCCGCTGGTGGGAGTGTGCTCACCCGTGTGTGTGCGCAATGGGATGGAACTCCGCCGTGCGCGATACAGAAAGCAGAGGAGAAATCTAAACGTGTGTCCATGTGGCGGGGGGGCGTGGCCGTGGCGAAAAAAATTAAAAGAGGGGGTACGTGCGCCGGAGTGTCCTCCTGACCTCTTGTCCAGTCGTGCGATAGACCCACACTGCCTTTGCGATGGACCGGTAGATCTCTCCCGGCACACTGGTTGAAAATTACTGATTTAAGATTTGCGCCGCCCGCCGGCACAGTTTTTTTATTAATTTAAATCAAATAAAATGTTTACTTTTTATTTAGGATGTGCACCTCCCGCAGGATGTGAGCCGCAGTTTGTGCGCCGCAGGATGGGAGCGCCCATATTTTTTTATTAATTTGATTTAATTTAATTTTTAAAAAAAATATTTAGGATGTGCGCCTCCCGCAGGATATGCGCCGCAAGATATGTGCGCCCATTTTTTTTTCAATAATTTGATTTAATTTGATTTAAAAAGAAAAAAGTTTTATAATTAAATATGTTTTTTATTTATGTGCGCCTCCCGCAGGATGTGCGCCGCAGGATATGCGCCGCAGGATGTGTGCCACAGGATGTGCGCCGTAGGATGTGAGCTGCAGGATGTGCCGGCGCAGTTTTTTTATTAATTTGATTTAATAAAAAAAAAAGTTTTATAATTAAATATGTTTTTTATTTATGTGCGCCGGCCGCAGGATGTGCATGAAGACACTTCAGCGAGGGTTCAGCAATTTCTGATCTCACACATTGTGTTATCCACAGCAGCAGTGGCAGAGTATCAGTGTATTTTCTTTATTAGTGACATCACTGCTGTCCCATAAAGTCGCTCTTCACCTCCACCTCACTAACAAACACCTCGATGTCGGTGTCAGAGAGTTTCACTTCCTCTTCACATCGCTTGATGCCGTGCCTCCTTCAGGACTCACGGTGGAAACCCATTGGTCAGCTTCATAATTTAATATTCGAACTATAACAGCCAGGTATGCCAGCTTTGCACACCACTCATCAGCGCTCATGTCCGCTGGTGGGAGTGTGCTGACCTGTGTGTGTGCGCATCGGGATGGAACTCCGCCGTGCGCGATACAGAAAGCAGAGGAGAAATCTAAACGCGTGACCATGTGGCGGGGGGCGTGACCGTGGCGAAAAAAATTAAAAGAGGGGGTACGTGCGCCGGACCGTCCTCCTGACCTCTTGTCAAGTCGTGCGATCGACCCACACTGCCTTTGCGATGGACCGGTAGATCTCTCGCGGCACACTGGTTGAAAATTACTGATTTAAGATGCGTGCCGCCCGCCGGCCCAGTTTTTTTATTAATTTAAATCAAATAAAATGTTTACTTTTTTATTTAGGATGTGCACCTCCCGCAGGATGTGAGCCGCCCGCAGGATGTGTGCCGCAGGATGTGAGCCGCAGTTTGTGCGCCGCAGGATGGGAGCGCCCATTATTTTTTATTAATTTGATTTAATTTAATTTAAAAAAAAATGATTTAGTATGTGCGCCTCCAGCAGGATGTGGGCCGCAGGATATGCGCCGCAGGATGTGCGTGGTAGGATGTGCGCCGCCGGATGTGCCTGCGCAGTTTTTTTATTAATTTGATTTAATAAAAAAAAAAGTTTTATAATTAAATATGTTTTTTATTTATGTGCGCCGGCCGCAGGATGTGCAGAGCACCCCGGCGCAGAGCCGGGGTGCATGAAGACACTTCAGCGAGGGTTCAGCAATTTCTGATCTCACACATTGTGTTATCCACAGCAGCAGTGGCAGAGCCCTGCGCGCGCTCTTCGCTGAACCCTCGCTTCCTCCTCATCCATCCATTTGCATGCACACATCGTGCAGAACCCCGCACCGGTGTCACAGCAGTATTTATCCATTTAGAGCATCGGACCGATTCCCTCACATCAGTGGATCCTTGCCTCCACTCTTGGATATTATTTGGAAAGTTTCTTAATTTTTATGTAAGTGATCTCCTGTGCGCTCTGTGCTCTGCAAGCTCTGCGCTCTCTGTGCGCTCTGCTCTCTGAGCTCTGCGCACTGTGAACGCTCTGCGCTCCCTGCGCTCTGGGTCGCTATGTGCGCCTGATGGCTCAGTCACGTTCACTGCAGTGAATTATTGATACACGCACAGTGTTAGAAGATATTATTAAAACCTGTTAATGACTTGGCTCCGTAACTCTGCGGTTAAATCTAATCTGAACGTAATTTGCTGTCAGTTGTTTCATATATTTTTTTATTAAAAGGCTCGTGGGGAACAGATATGTTGCGCGAGCAAAACTGATCTGTTGGTTTTAATGTAAATGATGAAGTGGATCAATAATCTGGCTTCAGTTCACCACCTCAAGTCTGCGTGCCCACTTTCCCGTCTCCAAAACATTTTTACGCATGGGTCACAGTTTGCGTGGAAATACGCAAATTCTCCCGTCAACTTTGTTTTGATAAATCCCAACGTTTGCGTAGGATTCTTAAAGTGGGCTATGTTTGTTTAATGCATGGTATTTTAACTTTGTTGAATTGGGTCTGGAGCCTTTAACTTCTCCCTTTTTAATCTGTTATTTGTAACAAGTCCAGGCCAGTACTTCAACCGTTGCACATGATCCAGTGCTGTTTGATCAGTCTTTTAAAATAATTTGCACGTATTAAATAAATTGTATATTTCTGAAATCACAGCCTCCCGTCCTGTTTATTCTGGATATGTGTGGTGAACCCAATTGACATTCAACTGTCACCCTAAACCAGGGGTCAGCAATTTGCGGCTCCGGAGCCGCATGCGGCTCTTCAGCCCCTCTTTCCAAATAATATCTCAGAGTGGAGGCAAGGATCCACTGATGTGAGGGAATCGGTCCGATGCTCTAAATGGATAAATACTGCCGTGACACCGATGCGGGTTCTGCACGATGTGTGCATGCGAATGGAAGGATGAGGAGTCAGCGAGGGTTCAGCAATTTCTGATCTCACACATTGTGTTATCCACAGCAGCAGTGGCAGAGTATCAGTGTATTTTCTTTATTAGTGACATCACTGCTGTCCCATAAAGTCGCTCTTCACCTCCACCTCACTAACAAACACCTCGATGTCGGTGTCAGAGAGTTTCACTTCCTCTTCACATCGCTTGATGCCGTGCCTCCTTCAGGACTCACGGTGGAAACCCATTGGTCAGCTTCATAATTTAATATTCGAACTATAACAGCCAGGTATGCCAGCTTTGCACACCACTCATCAGCGCTCATGTCCGCTGGTGGGAGTGTGCTGACCTGTGTGTGTGCGCATCGGGATGGAACTCCGCCGTGCGCGATACAGAAAGCAGAGGAGAAATCTAAACGCGTGACCATGTGGCGGGGGGCGTGACCGTGGCGAAAAAAATTAAAAGAGGGGGTACGTGCGCCGGACCGTCCTCCTGACCTCTTGTCAAGTCGTGCGATCGACCCACACTGCCTTTGCGATGGACCGGTAGATCTCTCGCGGCACACTGGTTGAAAATTACTGATTTAAGATGCGTGCCGCCCGCCGGCCCAGTTTTTTTATTAATTTAAATCAAATAAAATGTTTACTTTTTTATTTAGGATGTGCACCTCCCGCAGGATGTGAGCCGCCCGCAGGATGTGTGCCGCAGGATGTGAGCCGCAGTTTGTGCGCCGCAGGATGGGAGCGCCCATTATTTTTTATTAATTTGATTTAATTTAATTTAAAAAAAAATGATTTAGTATGTGCGCCTCCAGCAGGATGTGGGCCGCAGGATATGCGCCGCAGGATGTGCGTGGTAGGATGTGCGCCGCCGGATGTGCCTGCGCAGTTTTTTTATTAATTTGATTTAATAAAAAAAAAAGTTTTATAATTAAATATGTTTTTTATTTATGTGCGCCGGCCGCAGGATGTGCAGAGCACCCCGGCGCAGAGCCGGGGTGCATGAAGACACTTCAGCGAGGGTTCAGCAATTTCTGATCTCACACATTGTGTTATCCACAGCAGCAGTGGCAGAGCCCTGCGCGCGCTCTTCGCTGAACCCTCGCTTCCTCCTCATCCATCCATTTGCATGCACACATCGTGCAGAACCCCGCACCGGTGTCACAGCAGTATTTATCCATTTAGAGCATCGGACCGATTCCCTCACATCAGTGGATCCTTGCCTCCACTCTTGGATATTATTTGGAAAGTTTCTTAATTTTTATGTAAGTGATCTCCTGTGCGCTCTGTGCTCTGCAAGCTCTGCGCTCTCTGTGCGCTCTGCTCTCTGAGCTCTGCGCACTGTGAACGCTCTGCGCTCCCTGCGCTCTGGGTCGCTATGTGCGCCTGATGGCTCAGTCACGTTCACTGCAGTGAATTATTGATACACGCACAGTGTTAGAAGATATTATTAAAACCTGTTAATGACTTGGCTCCGTAACTCTGCGGTTAAATCTAATCTGAACGTAATTTGCTGTCAGTTGTTTCATATATTTTTTTATTAAAAGGCTCGTGGGGAACAGATATGTTGCGCGAGCAAAACTGATCTGTTGGTTTTAATGTAAATGATGAAGTGGATCAATAATCTGGCTTCAGTTCACCACCTCAAGTCTGCGTGCCCTCTTTCCCGTCTCCAAAACATTTTTACGCA
Source organism: Pleuronectes platessa (assembly GCF_947347685.1). Lineage (NCBI taxonomy): Eukaryota > Metazoa > Chordata > Actinopteri > Pleuronectiformes > Pleuronectidae > Pleuronectes > Pleuronectes platessa. The sequence goes on along the minus strand of NW_026519123.1, from coordinate 29,074 downwards.
TGGGTCACAGTTTGCGTGGAAATACGCAAATTCTCCCGTCAACTTTGTTTTGATAAATCCCAACGTTTGCGTAGGATTCTTAAAGTGGGCTATGTTTGTTTAATGCATGGTATTTTAACTTTGTTGAATTGGGTCTGGAGCCTTTAACTTCTCCCTTTTTAATCTGTTATTTGTAACAAGTCCAGGCCAGTACTTCAACCGTTGCACATGATCCAGTGCTGTTTGATCAGTCTTTTAAAATAATTTGCACGTATTAAATAAATTGTATATTTCTGAAATCACAGCCTCCCGTCCTGTTTATTCTGGATATGTGTGGTGAACCCAATTGACATTCAACTGTCACCCTAAACCAGGGGTCAGCAATTTGCGGCTCCGGAGCCGCATGCGGCTCTTCAGCCCCTCTTTCCAAATAATATCTCAGAGTGGAGGCAAGGATCCACTGATGTGAGGGAATCGGTCCGATGCTCTAAATGGATAAATACTGCCGTGACACCGATGCGGGTTCTGCACGATGTGTGCATGCGAATGGAAGGATGAGGAGTCAGCGAGAGTTCAGCAATTTCTGATCTCACACATTGTGTTATCCACAGCAGCAGTGGCAGAGTATCAGTGTATTTTCTTTATTAGTGACATCACTGCTGTCCCATAAAGTCGCTCTTCACCTCCACCTCACTAACAAACACCTCGATGTCGGTGTCAGAGAGTTTCACTTCCTCTTCACATCGCTTGATGCCGTGCCTCCTTCAGGACTCACGGTGGAAACCCATTGGTCAGCTTCATAATTTAATATTCGAACTATAACAGCCAGGTATGCCAGCTTTGCACACCACTCATCAGCGCTCATGTCCGCTGGTGGGAGTGTGCTGACCTGTGTGTGTGCGCATCGGGATGGAACTCCGCCGTGCGCGATACAGAAAGCAGAGGAGAAATCTAAACGCGTGACCATGTGGCGGGGGGCGTGACCGTGGCGAAAAAAATTAAAAGAGGGGGTACGTGCGCCGGACCGTCCTCCTGACCTCTTGTCAAGTCGTGCGATCGACCCACACTGCCTTTGCGATGGACCGGTAGATCTCTCGCGGCACACTGGTTGAAAATTACTGATTTAAGATGCGTGCCGCCCGCCGGCCCAGTTTTTTTATTAATTTAAATCAAATAAAATGTTTACTTTTTTATTTAGGATGTGCACCTCCCGCAGGATGTGAGCCGCCCGCAGGATGTGTGCCGCAGGATGTGAGCCGCAGTTTGTGCGCCGCAGGATGGGAGCGCCCATTATTTTTTATTAATTTGATTTAATTTAATTTAAAAAAAAATGATTTAGTATGTGCGCCTCCAGCAGGATGTGGGCCGCAGGATATGCGCCGCAGGATGTGCGTGGTAGGATGTGCGCCGCCGGATGTGCCTGCGCAGTTTTTTTATTAATTTGATTTAATAAAAAAAAAAGTTTTATAATTAAATATGTTTTTTATTTATGTGCGCCGGCCGCAGGATGTGCAGAGCACCCCGGCGCAGAGCCGGGGTGCATGAAGACACTTCAGCGAGGGTTCAGCAATTTCTGATCTCACACATTGTGTTATCCACAGCAGCAGTGGCAGAGCCCTGCGCGCGCTCTTAGCTGAACCCTCGCTTCCTCCTCATCCATCCATTTGCATGCACACATCGTGCAGAACCCCGCACCGGTGTCACAGCAGTATTTATCCATTTAGAGCATCGGACCGATTCCCTCACAACAGTGGATCCTTGCCTCCACTCTTGGATATTATTTGGAAAGTTTCTTAATTTTTATGTAAGTGATCTCCTGTGCGCTCTGTGCTCTGCAAGCTCTGCGCTCTCTGTGCGCTCTGCTCTCTGAGCTCTGCGCACTGTGAACGCTCTGCGCTCCCTGCGCTCTGGGTCGCTATGTGCGCCTGATGGCTCAGTCACGTTCACTGCAGTGAATTATTGATACACGCACAGTGTTAGAAGATATTATTAAAACCTGTTAATGACTTGGCTCCGTAACTCTGCGGTTAAATCTAATCTGAACGTAATTTGCTGTCAGTTGTTTCATATATTTTTTTATTAAAAGGCTCGTGGGGAACAGATATGTTGCGCGAGCAAAACTGATCTGTTGGTTTTAATGTAAATGATGAAGTGGATCAATAATCTGGCTTCAGTTCACCACCTCAAGTCTGCGTGCCCACTTTCCCGTCTCCAAAACATTTTTACGCATGGGTCACAGTTTGCGTGGAAATACGCAAATTCTCCCGTCAACTTTGTTTTGATAAATCCCAACGTTTGCGTAGGATTCTTAAAGTGGGCTATGTTTGTTTAATGCATGGTATTTTAACTTTGTTGAATTGGGTCTGGAGCCTTTAACTTCTCCCTTTTTAATCTGTTATTTGTAACAAGTCCAGGCCAGTACTTCAACCGTTGCACATGATCCAGTGCTGTTTGATCAGTCTTTTAAAATAATTTGCACGTATTAAATAAATTGTATATTTCTGAAATCACAGCCTCCCGTCCTGTTTATTCTGGATATGTGTGGTGAACCCAATTGACATTCAACTGTCACCCTAAACCAGGGGTCAGCAATTTGCGGCTCCGGAGCCGCATGCGGCTCTTCAGCCCCTCTTTCCAAATAATATCTCAGAGTGGAGGCAAGGATCCACTGATGTGAGGGAATCGGTCCGATGCTCTAAATGGATAAATACTGCCGTGACACCGATGCGGGTTCTGCACGATGTGTGCATGCGAATGGAAGGATGAGGAGTCAGCGAGGGTTCAGCAATTTCTGATCTCACACATTGTGTTATCCACAGCAGCAGTGGCAGAGTATCAGTGTATTTTCTTTATTAGTGACATCACTGCTGTCCCATAAAGTCGCTCTTCACCTCCACCTCACTAACAAACACCTCGATGTCGGTGTCAGAGAGTTTCACTTCCTCTTCACATCGCTTGATGCCGTGCCTCCTTCAGGACTCACGGTGGAAACCCATTGGTCAGCTTCATAATTTAATATTCGAACTATAACAGCCAGGTATGCCAGCTTTGCACACCACTCATCAGCGCTCATGTCCGCTGGTGGGAGTGTGCTGACCTGTGTGTGTGCGCATCGGGATGGAACTCCGCCGTGCGCGATACAGAAAGCAGAGGAGAAATCTAAACGCGTGACCATGTGGCGGGGGGCGTGACCGTGGCGAAAAAAATTAAAAGAGGGGGTACGTGCGCCGGACCGTCCTCCTGACCTCTTGTCAAGTCGTGCGATCGACCCACACTGCCTTTGCGATGGACCGGTAGATCTCTCGCGGCACACTGGTTGAAAATTACTGATTTAAGATGCGTGCCGCCCGCCGGCCCAGTTTTTTTATTAATTTAAATCAAATAAAATGTTTACTTTTTTATTTAGGATGTGCACCTCCCGCAGGATGTGAGCCGCCCGCAGGATGTGTGCCGCAGGATGTGAGCCGCAGTTTGTGCGCCGCAGGATGGGAGCGCCCATTATTTTTTATTAATTTGATTTAATTTAATTTAAAAAAAAATGATTTAGTATGTGCGCCTCCAGCAGGATGTGGGCCGCAGGATATGCGCCGCAGGATGTGCGTGGTAGGATGTGCGCCGCCGGATGTGCCTGCGCAGTTTTTTTATTAATTTGATTTAATAAAAAAAAAAGTTTTATAATTAAATATGTTTTTTATTTATGTGCGCCGGCCGCAGGATGTGCAGAGCACCCCGGCGCAGAGCCGGGGTGCATGAAGACACTTCAGCGAGGGTTCAGCAATTTCTGATCTCACACATTGTGTTATCCACAGCAGCAGTGGCAGAGCCCTGCGCGCGCTCTTCGCTGAACCCTCGCTTCCTCCTCATCCATCCATTTGCATGCACACATCGTGCAGAACCCCGCACCGGTGTCACAGCAGTATTTATCCATTTAGAGCATCGGACCGATTCCCTCACAACAGTGGATCCTTGCCTCCACTCTTGGATATTATTTGGAAAGTTTCTTAATTTTTATGTAAGTGATCTCCTGTGCGCTCTGTGCTCTGCAAGCTCTGCGCTCTCTGTGCGCTCTGCTCTCTGAGCTCTGCGCACTGTGAACGCTCTGCGCTCCCTGCGCTCTGGGTCGCTATGTGCGCCTGATGGCTCAGTCACGTTCACTGCAGTGAATTATTGATACACGCACAGTGTTAGAAGATATTATTAAAACCTGTTAATGACTTGGCTCCGTAACTCTGCGGTTAAATCTAATCTGAACGTAATTTGCTGTCAGTTGTTTCATATATTTTTTTATTAAAAGGCTCGTGGGGAACAGATATGTTGCGCGAGCAAAACTGATCTGTTGGTTTTAATGTAAATGATGAAGTGGATCAATAATCTGGCTTCAGTTCACCACCTCAAGTCTGCGTGCCCACTTTCCCGTCTCCAAAACATTTTTACGCATGGGTCACAGTTTGCGTGGAAATACGCAAATTCTCCCGTCAACTTTGTTTTGATAAATCCCAACGTTTGCGTAGGATTCTTAAAGTGGGCTATGTTTGTTTAATGCATGGTATTTTAACTTTGTTGAATTGGGTCTGGAGCCTTTAACTTCTCCCTTTTTAATCTGTTATTTGTAACAAGTCCAGGCCAGTACTTCAACCGTTGCACATGATCCAGTGCTGTTTGATCAGTCTTTTAAAATAATTTGCACGTATTAAATAAATTGTATATTTCTGAAATCACAGCCTCCCGTCCTGTTTATTCTGGATATGTGTGGTGAACCCAATTGACATTCAACTGTCACCCTAAACCAGGGGTCAGCAATTTGCGGCTCCGGAGCCGCATGCGGCTCTTCAGCCCCTCTTTCCAAATAATATCTCAGAGTGGAGGCAAGGATCCACTGATGTGAGGGAATCGGTCCGATGCTCTAAATGGATAAATACTGCCGTGACACCGATGCGGGTTCTGCACGATGTGTGCATGCGAATGGAAGGATGAGGAGTCAGCGAGGGTTCAGCAATTTCTGATCTCACACATTGTGTTATCCACAGCAGCAGTGGCAGAGTATCAGTGTATTTTCTTTATTAGTGACATCACTGCTGTCCCATAAAGTCGCTCTTCACCTCCACCTCACTAACAAACACCTCGATGTCGGTGTCAGAGAGTTTCACTTCCTCTTCACATCGCTTGATGCCGTGCCTCCTTCAGGACTCACGGTGGAAACCCATTGGTCAGCTTCATAATTTAATATTCGAACTATAACAGCCAGGTATGCCAGCTTTGCACACCACTCATCAGCGCTCATGTCCGCTGGTGGGAGTGTGCTGACCTGTGTGTGTGCGCATCGGGATGGAACTCCGCCGTGCGCGATACAGAAAGCAGAGGAGAAATCTAAACGCGTGACCATGTGGCGGGGGGCGTGACCGTGGCGAAAAAAATTAAAAGAGGGGGTACGTGCGCCGGACCGTCCTCCTGACCTCTTGTCAAGTCGTGCGATCGACCCACACTGCCTTTGCGATGGACCGGTAGATCTCTCGCGGCACACTGGTTGAAAATTACTGATTTAAGATGCGTGCCGCCCGCCGGCCCAGTTTTTTTATTAATTTAAATCAAATAAAATGTTTACTTTTTTATTTAGGATGTGCACCTCCCGCAGGATGTGAGCCGCCCGCAGGATGTGTGCCGCAGGATGTGAGCCGCAGTTTGTGCGCCGCAGGATGGGAGCGCCCATTATTTTTTATTAATTTGATTTAATTTAATTTAAAAAAAAATGATTTAGTATGTGCGCCTCCAGCAGGATGTGGGCCGCAGGATATGCGCCGCAGGATGTGCGTGGTAGGATGTGCGCCGCCGGATGTGCCTGCGCAGTTTTTTTATTAATTTGATTTAATAAAAAAAAAAGTTTTATAATTAAATATGTTTTTTATTTATGTGCGCCGGCCGCAGGATGTGCAGAGCACCCCGGCGCAGAGCCGGGGTGCATGAAGACACTTCAGCGAGGGTTCAGCAATTTCTGATCTCACACATTGTGTTATCCACAGCAGCAGTGGCAGAGCCCTGCGCGCGCTCTTCGCTGAACCCTCGCTTCCTCCTCATCCATCCATTTGCATGCACACATCGTGCAGAACCCCGCACCGGTGTCACAGCAGTATTTATCCATTTAGAGCATCGGACCGATTCCCTCACATCAGTGGATCCTTGCCTCCACTCTTGGATATTATTTGGAAAGTTTCTTAATTTTTATGTAAGTGATCTCCTGTGCGCTCTGTGCTCTGCAAGCTCTGCGCTCTCTGTGCGCTCTGCTCTCTGAGCTCTGCGCACTGTGAACGCTCTGCGCTCCCTGCGCTCTGGGTCGCTATGTGCGCCTGATGGCTCAGTCACGTTCACTGCAGTGAATTATTGATACACGCACAGTGTTAGAAGATATTATTAAAACCTGTTAATGACTTGGCTCCGTAACTCTGCGGTTAAATCTAATCTGAACGTAATTTGCTGTCAGTTGTTTCATATATTTTTTTATTAAAAGGCTCGTGGGGAACAGATATGTTGCGCGAGCAAAACTGATCTGTTGGTTTTAATGTAAATGATGAAGTGGATCAATAATCTGGCTTCAGTTCACCACCTCAAGTCTGCGTGCCCACTTTCCCGTCTCCAAAACATTTTTACGCATGGGTCACAGTTTGCGTGGAAATACGCAAATTCTCCCGTCAACTTTGTTTTGATAAATCCCAACGTTTGCGTAGGATTCTTAAAGTGGGCTATGTTTGTTTAATGCATGGTATTTTAACTTTGTTGAATTGGGTCTGGAGCCTTTAACTTCTCCCTTTTTAATCTGTTATTTGTAACAAGTCCAGGCCAGTACTTCAACCGTTGCACATGATCCAGTGCTGTTTGATCAGTCTTTTAAAATAATTTGCACGTATTAAATAAATTGTATATTTCTGAAATCACAGCCTCCCGTCCTGTTTATTCTGGATATGTGTGGTGAACCCAATTGACATTCAACTGTCACCCTAAACCAGGGGTCAGCAATTTGCGGCTCCGGAGCCGCATGCGGCTCTTCAGCCCCTCTTTCCAAATAATATCTCAGAGTGGAGGCAAGGATCCACTGATGTGAGGGAATCGGTCCGATGCTCTAAATGGATAAATACTGCCGTGACACCGATGCGGGTTCTGCACGATGTGTGCATGCGAATGGAAGGATGAGGAGTCAGCGAGGGTTCAGCAATTTCTGATCTCACACATTGTGTTATCCACAGCAGCAGTGGCAGAGTATCAGTGTATTTTCTTTATTAGTGACATCACTGCTGTCCCATAAAGTCGCTCTTCACCTCCACCTCACTAACAAACACCTCGATGTCGGTGTCAGAGAGTTTCACTTCCTCTTCACATCGCTTGATGCCGTGCCTCCTTCAGGACTCACGGTGGAAACCCATTGGTCAGCTTCATAATTTAATATTCGAACTATAACAGCCAGGTATGCCAGCTTTGCACACCACTCATCAGCGCTCATGTCCGCTGGTGGGAGTGTGCTGACCTGTGTGTGTGCGCATCGGGATGGAACTCCGCCGTGCGCGATACAGAAAGCAGAGGAGAAATCTAAACGCGTGACCATGTGGCGGGGGCGTGACCGTGGCGAAAAAAATTAAAAGAGGGGGTACGTGCGCCGGACCGTCCTCCTGACCTCTTGTCAAGTCGTGCGATCGACCCACACTGCCTTTGCGATGGACCGGTAGATCTCTCGCGGCACACTGGTTGAAAATTACTGATTTAAGATGCGTGCCGCCCGCCGGCCCAGTTTTTTTATTAATTTAAATCAAATAAAATGTTTACTTTTTTATTTAGGATGTGCACCTCCCGCAGGATGTGAGCCGCCCGCAGGATGTGTGCCGCAGGATGTGAGCCGCAGTTTGTGCGCCGCAGGATGGGAGCGCCCATTATTTTTTATTAATTTGATTTAATTTAATTTAAAAAAAAATGATTTAGTATGTGCGCCTCCAGCAGGATGTGGGCCGCAGGATATGCGCCGCAGGATGTGCGTGGTAGGATGTGCGCCGCCGGATGTGCCTGCGCAGTTTTTTTATTAATTTGATTTAATAAAAAAAAAAGTTTTATAATTAAATATGTTTTTTATTTATGTGCGCCGGCCGCAGGATGTGCAGAGCACCCCGGCGCAGAGCCGGGGTGCATGAAGACACTTCAGCGAGGGTTCAGCAATTTCTGATCTCACACATTGTGTTATCCACAGCAGCAGTGGCAGAGCCCTGCGCGCGCTCTTCGCTGAACCCTCGCTTCCTCCTCATCCATCCATTTGCATGCACACATCGTGCAGAACCCCGCACCGGTGTCACAGCAGTATTTATCCATTTAGAGCATCGGACCGATTCCCTCACATCAGTGGATCCTTGCCTCCACTCTTGGATATTATTTGGAAAGTTTCTTAATTTTTATGTAAGTGATCTCCTGTGCGCTCTGTGCTCTGCAAGCTCTGCGCTCTCTGTGCGCTCTGCTCTCTGAGCTCTGCGCACTGTGAACGCTCTGCGCTCCCTGCGCTCTGGGTCGCTATGTGCGCCTGATGGCTCAGTCACGTTCACTGCAGTGAATTATTGATACACGCACAGTGTTAGAAGATATTATTAAAACCTGTTAATGACTTGGCTCCGTAACTCTGCGGTTAAATCTAATCTGAACGTAATTTGCTGTCAGTTGTTTCATATATTTTTTTATTAAAAGGCTCGTGGGGAACAGATATGTTGCGCGAGCAAAACTGATCTGTTGGTTTTAATGTAAATGATGAAGTGGATCAATAATCTGGCTTCAGTTCACCACCTCAAGTCTGCGTGCCCACTTTCCCGTCTCCAAAACATTTTTACGCATGGGTCACAGTTTGCGTGGAAATACGCAAATTCTCCCGTCAACTTTGTTTTGATAAATCCCAACGTTTGCGTAGGATTCTTAAAGTGGGCTATGTTTGTTTAATGCATGGTATTTTAACTTTGTTGAATTGGGTCTGGAGCCTTTAACTTCTCCCTTTTTAATCTGTTATTTGTAACAAGTCCAGGCCAGTACTTCAACCGTTGCACATGATCCAGTGCTGTTTGATCAGTCTTTTAAAATAATTTGCACGTATTAAATAAATTGTATATTTCTGAAATCACAGCCTCCCGTCCTGTTTATTCTGGATATGTGTGGTGAACCCAATTGACATTCAACTGTCACCCTAAACCAGGGGTCAGCAATTTGCGGCTCCGGAGCCGCATGCGGCTCTTCAGCCCCTCTTTCCAAATAATATCTCAGAGTGGAGGCAAGGATCCACTGATGTGAGGGAATCGGTCCGATGCTCTAAATGGATAAATACTGCCGTGACACCGATGCGGGTTCTGCACGATGTGTGCATGCGAATGGAAGGATGAGGAGTCAGCGAGGGTTCAGCAATTTCTGATCTCACACATTGTGTTATCCACAGCAGCAGTGGCAGAGTATCAGTGTATTTTCTTTATTAGTGACATCACTGCTGTCCCATAAAGTCGCTCTTCACCTCCACCTCACTAACAAACACCTCGATGTCGGTGTCAGAGAGTTTCACTTCCTCTTCACATCGCTTGATGCCGTGCCTCCTTCAGGACTCACGGTGGAAACCCATTGGTCAGCTTCATAATTTAATATTCGAACTATAACAGCCAGGTATGCCAGCTTTGCACACCACTCATCAGCGCTCATGTCCGCTGGTGGGAGTGTGCTGACCTGTGTGTGTGCGCATCGGGATGGAACTCCGCCGTGCGCGATACAGAAAGCAGAGGAGAAATCTAAACGCGTGACCATGTGGCGGGGGGCGTGACCGTGGCGAAAAAAATTAAAAGAGGGGGTACGTGCGCCGGACCGTCCTCCTGACCTCTTGTCAAGTCGTGCGATCGACCCACACTGCCTTTGCGATGGACCGGTAGATCTCTCGCGGCACACTGGTTGAAAATTACTGATTTAAGATGCGTGCCGCCCGCCGGCCCAGTTTTTTTATTAATTTAAATCAAATAAAATGTTTACTTTTTTATTTAGGATGTGCACCTCCCGCAGGATGTGAGCCGCCCGCAGGATGTGTGCCGCAGGATGTGAGCCGCAGTTTGTGCGCCGCAGGATGGGAGCGCCCATTATTTTTTATTAATTTGATTTAATTTAATTTAAAAAAAAATGATTTAGTATGTGCGCCTCCAGCAGGATGTGGGCCGCAGGATATGCGCCGCAGGATGTGCGTGGTAGGATGTGCGCCGCCGGATGTGCCTGCGCAGTTTTTTTATTAATTTGATTTAATAAAAAAAAAAGTTTTATAATTAAATATGTTTTTTATTTATGTGCGCCGGCCGCAGGATGTGCAGAGCACCCCGGCGCAGAGCCGGGGTGCATGAAGACACTTCAGCGAGGGTTCAGCAATTTCTGATCTCACACATTGTGTTATCCACAGCAGCAGTGGCAGAGCCCTGCGCGCGCTCTTCGCTGAACCCTCGCTTCCTCCTCATCCATCCATTTGCATGCACACATCGTGCAGAACCCCGCACCGGTGTCACAGCAGTATTTATCCATTTAGAGCATCGGACCGATTCCCTCACATCAGTGGATCCTTGCCTCCACTCTTGGATATTATTTGGAAAGTTTCTTAATTTTTATGTAAGTGATCTCCTGTGCGCTCTGTGCTCTGCAAGCTCTGCGCTCTCTGTGCGCTCTGCTCTCTGAGCTCTGCGCACTGTGAACGCTCTGCGCTCCCTGCGCTCTGGGTCGCTATGTGCGCCTGATGGCTCAGTCACGTTCACTGCAGTGAATTATTGATACACGCACAGTGTTAGAAGATATTATTAAAACCTGTTAATGACTTGGCTCCGTAACTCTGCGGTTAAATCTAATCTGAACGTAATTTGCTGTCAGTTGTTTCATATATTTTTTTATTAAAAGGCTCGTGGGGAACAGATATGTTGCGCGAGCAAAACTGATCTGTTGGTTTTAATGTAAATGATGAAGTGGATCAATAATCTGGCTTCAGTTCACCACCTCAAGTCTGCGTGCCCTCTTTCCCGTCTCCAAAACATTTTTACGCATGGGTCACAGTTTGCGTGGAAATACGCAAATTCTCCCGTCAACTTTGTTTTGATAAATCCCAACGTTTGCGTAGGATTCTTAAAGTGGGCTATGTTTGTTTAATGCATGGTATTTTAACTTTGTTGAATTGGGTCTGGAGCCTTTAACTTCTCCCTTTTTAATCTGTTATTTGTAACAAGTCCAGGCCAGTACTTCAACCGTTGCACATGATCCAGTGCTGTTTGATCAGTCTTTTAAAATAATTTGCACGTATTAAATAAATTGTATATTTCTGAAATCACAGCCTCCCGTCCTGTTTATTCTGGATATGTGTGGTGAACCCAATTGACATTCAACTGTCACCCTAAACCAGGGGTCAGCAATTTGCGGCTCCGGAGCCGCATGCGGCTCTTCAGCCCCTCTTTCCAAATAATATCTCAGAGTGGAGGCAAGGATCCACTGATGTGAGGGAATCGGTCCGATGCTCTAAATGGATAAATACTGCCGTGACACCGATGCGGGTTCTGCACGATGTGTGCATGCGAATGGAAGGATGAGGAGTCAGCGAGGGTTCAGCAATTTCTGATCTCACACATTGTGTTATCCACAGCAGCAGTGGCAGAGTATCAGTGTATTTTCTTTATTAGTGACATCACTGCTGTCCCATAAAGTCGCTCTTCACCTCCACCTCACTAACAAACACCTCGATGTCGGTGTCAGAGAGTTTCACTTCCTCTTCACATCGCTTGATGCCGTGCCTCCTTCAGGACTCACGGTGGAAACCCATTGGTCAGCTTCATAATTTAATATTCGAACTATAACAGCCAGGTATGCCAGCTTTGCACACCACTCATCAGCGCTCATGTCCGCTGGTGGGAGTGTGCTGACCTGTGTGTGTGCGCATCGGGATGGAACTCCGCCGTGCGCGATACAGAAAGCAGAGGAGAAATCTAAACGCGTGACCATGTGGCGGGGGGCGTGACCGTGGCGAAAAAAATTAAAAGAGGGGGTACGTGCGCCGGACCGTCCTCCTGACCTCTTGTCAAGTCGTGCGATCGACCCACACTGCCTTTGCGATGGACCGGTAGATCTCTCGCGGCACACTGGTTGAAAATTACTGATTTAAGATGCGTGCCGCCCGCCGGCCCAGTTTTTTTATTAATTTAAATCAAATAAAATGTTTACTTTTTTATTTAGGATGTGCACCTCCCGCAGGATGTGAGCCGCCCGCAGGATGTGTGCCGCAGGATGTGAGCCGCAGTTTGTGCGCCGCAGGATGGGAGCGCCCATTATTTTTTATTAATTTGATTTAATTTAATTTAAAAAAAAATGATTTAGTATGTGCGCCTCCAGCAGGATGTGGGCCGCAGGATATGCGCCGCAGGATGTGCGTGGTAGGATGTGCGCCGCCGGATGTGCCTGCGCAGTTTTTTTATTAATTTGATTTAATAAAAAAAAAAGTTTTATAATTAAATATGTTTTTTATTTATGTGCGCCGGCCGCAGGATGTGCAGAGCACCCCGGCGCAGAGCCGGGGTGCATGAAGACACTTCAGCGAGGGTTCAGCAATTTCTGATCTCACACATTGTGTTATCCACAGCAGCAGTGGCAGAGCCCTGCGCGCGCTCTTCGCTGAACCCTCGCTTCCTCCTCATCCATCCATTTGCATGCACACATCGTGCAGAACCCCGCACCGGTGTCACAGCAGTATTTATCCATTTAGAGCATCGGACCGATTCCCTCACATCAGTGGATCCTTGCCTCCACTCTTGGATATTATTTGGAAAGTTTCTTAATTTTTATGTAAGTGATCTCCTGTGCGCTCTGTGCTCTGCAAGCTCTGCGCTCTCTGTGCGCTCTGCTCTCTGAGCTCTGCGCACTGTGAACGCTCTGCGCTCCCTGCGCTCTGGGTCGCTATGTGCGCCTGATGGCTCAGTCACGTTCACTGCAGTGAATTATTGATACACGCACAGTGTTAGAAGATATTATTAAAACCTGTTAATGACTTGGCTCCGTAACTCTGCGGTTAAATCTAATCTGAACGTAATTTGCTGTCAGTTGTTTCATATATTTTTTTATTAAAAGGCTCGTGGGGAACAGATATGTTGCGCGAGCAAAACTGATCTGTTGGTTTTAATGTAAATGATGAAGTGGATCAATAATCTGGCTTCAGTTCACCACCTCAAGTCTGCGTGCCCACTTTCCCGTCTCCAAAACATTTTTACGCATGGGTCACAGTTTGCGTGGAAATACGCAAATTCTCCCGTCAACTTTGTTTTGATAAATCCCAACGTTTGCGTAGGATTCTTAAAGTGGGCTATGTTTGTTTAATGCATGGTATTTTAACTTTGTTGAATTGGGTCTGGAGCCTTTAACTTCTCCCTTTTTAATCTGTTATTTGTAACAAGTCCAGGCCAGTACTTCAACCGTTGCACATGATCCAGTGCTGTTTGATCAGTCTTTTAAAATAATTTGCACGTATTAAATAAATTGTATATTTCTGAAATCACAGCCTCCCGTCCTGTTTATTCTGGATATGTGTGGTGAACCCAATTGACATTCAACTGTCACCCTAAACCAGGGGTCAGCAATTTGCGGCTCCGGAGCCGCATGCGGCTCTTCAGCCCCTCTTTCCAAATAATATCTCAGAGTGGAGGCAAGGATCCACTGATGTGAGGGAATCGGTCCGATGCTCTAAATGGATAAATACTGCCGTGACACCGATGCGGGTTCTGCACGATGTGTGCATGCGAATGGAAGGATGAGGAGTCAGCGAGGGTTCAGCAATTTCTGATCTCACACATTGTGTTATCCACAGCAGCAGTGGCAGAGTATCAGTGTATTTTCTTTATTAGTGACATCACTGCTGTCCCATAAAGTCGCTCTTCACCTCCACCTCACTAACAAACACCTCGATGTCGGTGTCAGAGAGTTTCACTTCCTCTTCACATCGCTTGATGCCGTGCCTCCTTCAGGACTCACGGTGGAAACCCATTGGTCAGCTTCATAATTTAATATTCGAACTATAACAGCCAGGTATGCCAGCTTTGCACACCACTCATCAGCGCTCATGTCCGCTGGTGGGAGTGTGCTGACCTGTGTGTGTGCGCATCGGGATGGAACTCCGCCGTGCGCGATACAGAAAGCAGAGGAGAAATCTAAACGCGTGACCATGTGGCGGGGGGCGTGACCGTGGCGAAAAAAATTAAAAGAGGGGGTACGTGCGCCGGACCGTCCTCCTGACCTCTTGTCAAGTCGTGCGATCGACCCACACTGCCTTTGCGATGGACCGGTAGATCTCTCGCGGCACACTGGTTGAAAATTACTGATTTAAGATGCGTGCCGCCCGCCGGCCCAGTTTTTTTATTAATTTAAATCAAATAAAATGTTTACTTTTTTATTTAGGATGTGCACCTCCCGCAGGATGTGAGCCGCCCGCAGGATGTGTGCCGCAGGATGTGAGCCGCAGTTTGTGCGCCGCAGGATGGGAGCGCCCATTATTTTTTATTAATTTGATTTAATTTAATTTAAAAAAAAATGATTTAGTATGTGCGCCTCCAGCAGGATGTGGGCCGCAGGATATGCGCCGCAGGATGTGCGTGGTAGGATGTGCGCCGCCGGATGTGCCTGCGCAGTTTTTTTATTAATTTGATTTAATAAAAAAAAAAGTTTTATAATTAAATATGTTTTTTATTTATGTGCGCCGGCCGCAGGATGTGCAGAGCACCCCGGCGCAGAGCCGGGGTGCATGAAGACACTTCAGCGAGGGTTCAGCAATTTCTGATCTCACACATTGTGTTATCCACAGCAGCAGTGGCAGAGCCCTGCGCGCGCTCTTCGCTGAACCCTCGCTTCCTCCTCATCCATCCATTTGCATGCACACATCGTGCAGAACCCCGCACCGGTGTCACAGCAGTATTTATCCATTTAGAGCATCGGACCGATTCCCTCACATCAGTGGATCCTTGCCTCCACTCTTGGATATTATTTGGAAAGTTTCTTAATTTTTATGTAAGTGATCTCCTGTGCGCTCTGTGCTCTGCAAGCTCTGCGCTCTCTGTGCGCTCTGCTCTCTGAGCTCTGCGCACTGTGAACGCTCTGCGCTCCCTGCGCTCTGGGTCGCTATGTGCGCCTGATGGCTCAGTCACGTTCACTGCAGTGAATTATTGATACACGCACAGTGTTAGAAGATATTATTAAAACCTGTTAATGACTTGGCTCCGTAACTCTGCGGTTAAATCTAATCTGAACGTAATTTGCTGTCAGTTGTTTCATATATTTTTTTATTAAAAGGCTCGTGGGGAACAGATATGTTGCGCGAGCAAAACTGATCTGTTGGTTTTAATGTAAATGATGAAGTGGATCAATAATCTGGCTTCAGTTCACCACCTCAAGTCTGCGTGCCCTCTTTCCCGTCTCCAAAACATTTTTACGCATGGGTCACAGTTTGCGTGGAAATACGCAAATTCTCCCGTCAACTTTGTTTTGATAAATCCCAACGTTTGCGTAGGATTCTTAAAGTGGGCTATGTTTGTTTAATGCATGGTATTTTAACTTTGTTGAATTGGGTCTGGAGCCTTTAACTTCTCCCTTTTTAATCTGTTATTTGTAACAAGTCCAGGCCAGTACTTCAACCGTTGCACATGATCCAGTGCTGTTTGATCAGTCTTTTAAAATAATTTGCACGTATTAAATAAATTGTATATTTCTGAAATCACAGCCTCCCGTCCTGTTTATTCTGGATATGTGTGGTGAACCCAATTGACATTCAACTGTCACCCTAAACCAGGGGTCAGCAATTTGCGGCTCCGGAGCCGCATGCGGCTCTTCAGCCCCTCTTTCCAAATAATATCTCAGAGTGGAGGCAAGGATCCACTGATGTGAGGGAATCGGTCCGATGCTCTAAATGGATAAATACTGCCGTGACACCGATGCGGGTTCTGCACGATGTGTGCATGCGAATGGAAGGATGAGGAGTCAGCGAGGGTTCAGCAATTTCTGATCTCACACATTGTGTTATCCACAGCAGCAGTGGCAGAGTATCAGTGTATTTTCTTTATTAGTGACATCACTGCTGTCCCATAAAGTCGCTCTTCACCTCCACCTCACTAACAAACACCTCGATGTCGGTGTCAGAGAGTTTCACTTCCTCTTCACATCGCTTGATGCCGTGCCTCCTTCAGGACTCACGGTGGAAACCCATTGGTCAGCTTCATAATTTAATATTCGAACTATAACAGCCAGGTATGCCAGCTTTGCACACCACTCATCAGCGCTCATGTCCGCTGGTGGGAGTGTGCTGACCTGTGTGTGTGCGCATCGGGATGGAACTCCGCCGTGCGCGATACAGAAAGCAGAGGAGAAATCTAAACGCGTGACCATGTGGCGGGGGGCGTGACCGTGGCGAAAAAAATTAAAAGAGGGGGTACGTGCGCCGGACCGTCCTCCTGACCTCTTGTCAAGTCGTGCGATCGACCCACACTGCCTTTGCGATGGACCGGTAGATCTCTCGCGGCACACTGGTTGAAAATTACTGATTTAAGATGCGTGCCGCCCGCCGGCCCAGTTTTTTTATTAATTTAAATCAAATAAAATGTTTACTTTTTTATTTAGGATGTGCACCTCCCGCAGGATGTGAGCCGCCCGCAGGATGTGTGCCGCAGGATGTGAGCCGCAGTTTGTGCGCCGCAGGATGGGAGCGCCCATTATTTTTTATTAATTTGATTTAATTTAATTTAAAAAAAAATGATTTAGTATGTGCGCCTCCAGCAGGATGTGGGCCGCAGGATATGCGCCGCAGGATGTGCGTGGTAGGATGTGCGCCGCCGGATGTGCCTGCGCAGTTTTTTTATTAATTTGATTTAATAAAAAAAAAAGTTTTATAATTAAATATGTTTTTTATTTATGTGCGCCGGCCGCAGGATGTGCAGAGCACCCCGGCGCAGAGCCGGGGTGCATGAAGACACTTCAGCGAGGGTTCAGCAATTTCTGATCTCACACATTGTGTTATCCACAGCAGCAGTGGCAGAGCCCTGCGCGCGCTCTTCGCTGAACCCTCGCTTCCTCCTCATCCATCCATTTGCATGCACACATCGTGCAGAACCCCGCACCGGTGTCACAGCAGTATTTATCCATTTAGAGCATCGGACCGATTCCCTCACATCAGTGGATCCTTGCCTCCACTCTTGGATATTATTTGGAAAGTTTCTTAATTTTTATGTAAGTGATCTCCTGTGCGCTCTGTGCTCTGCAAGCTCTGCGCTCTCTGTGCGCTCTGCTCTCTGAGCTCTGCGCACTGTGAACGCTCTGCGCTCCCTGCGCTCTGGGTCGCTATGTGCGCCTGATGGCTCAGTCACGTTCACTGCAGTGAATTATTGATACACGCACAGTGTTAGAAGATATTATTAAAACCTGTTAATGACTTGGCTCCGTAACTCTGCGGTTAAATCTAATCTGAACGTAATTTGCTGTCAGTTGTTTCATATATTTTTTTATTAAAAGGCTCGTGGGGAACAGATATGTTGCGCGAGCAAAACTGATCTGTTGGTTTTAATGTAAATGATGAAGTGGATCAATAATCTGGCTTCAGTTCACCACCTCAAGTCTGCGTGCCCACTTTCCCGTCTCCAAAACATTTTTACGCATGGGTCACAGTTTGCGTGGAAATACGCAAATTCTCCCGTCAACTTTGTTTTGATAAATCCCAACGTTTGCGTAGGATTCTTAAAGTGGGCTATGTTTGTTTAATGCATGGTATTTTAACTTTGTTGAATTGGGTCTGGAGCCTTTAACTTCTCCCTTTTTAATCTGTTATTTGTAACAAGTCCAGGCCAGTACTTCAACCGTTGCACATGATCCAGTGCTGTTTGATCAGTCTTTTAAAATAATTTGCACGTATTAAATAAATTGTATATTTCTGAAATCACAGCCTCCCGTCCTGTTTATTCTGGATATGTGTGGTGAACCCAATTGACATTCAACTGTCACCCTAAACCAGGGGTCAGCAATTTGCGGCTCCGGAGCCGCATGCGGCTCTTCAGCCCCTCTTTCCAAATAATATCTCAGAGTGGAGGCAAGGATCCACTGATGTGAGGGAATCGGTCCGATGCTCTAAATGGATAAATACTGCCGTGACACCGATGCGGGTTCTGCACGATGTGTGCATGCGAATGGAAGGATGAGGAGTCAGCGAGGGTTCAGCAATTTCTGATCTCACACATTGTGTTATCCACAGCAGCAGTGGCAGAGTATCAGTGTATTTTCTTTATTAGTGACATCACTGCTGTCCCATAAAGTCGCTCTTCACCTCCACCTCACTAACAAACACCTCGATGTCGGTGTCAGAGAGTTTCACTTCCTCTTCACATCGCTTGATGCCGTGCCTCCTTCAGGACTCACGGTGGAAACCCATTGGTCAGCTTCATAATTTAATATTCGAACTATAACAGCCAGGTATGCCAGCTTTGCACACCACTCATCAGCGCTCATGTCCGCTGGTGGGAGTGTGCTGACCTGTGTGTGTGCGCATCGGGATGGAACTCCGCCGTGCGCGATACAGAAAGCAGAGGAGAAATCTAAACGCGTGACCATGTGGCGGGGGGCGTGACCGTGGCGAAAAAATTAAAAGAGGGGGTACGTGCGCCGGACCGTCCTCCTGACCTCTTGTCAAGTCGTGCGATCGACCCACACTGCCTTTGCGATGGACCGGTAGATCTCTCGCGGCACACTGGTTGAAAATTACTGATTTAAGATGCGTGCCGCCCGCCGGCCCAGTTTTTTTATTAATTTAAATCAAATAAAATGTTTACTTTTTTATTTAGGATGTGCACCTCCCGCAGGATGTGAGCCGCCCGCAGGATGTGTGCCGCAGGATGTGAGCCGCAGTTTGTGCGCCGCAGGATGGGAGCGCCCATTATTTTTTATTAATTTGATTTAATTTAATTTAAAAAAAAATGATTTAGTATGTGCGCCTCCAGCAGGATGTGGGCCGCAGGATATGCGCCGCAGGATGTGCGTGGTAGGATGTGCGCCGCCGGATGTGCCTGCGCAGTTTTTTTATTAATTTGATTTAATAAAAAAAAAAGTTTTATAATTAAATATGTTTTTTATTTATGTGCGCCGGCCGCAGGATGTGCAGAGCACCCCGGCGCAGAGCCGGGGTGCATGAAGACACTTCAGCGAGGGTTCAGCAATTTCTGATCTCACACATTGTGTTATCCACAGCAGCAGTGGCAGAGCCCTGCGCGCGCTCTTCGCTGAACCCTCGCTTCCTCCTCATCCATCCATTTGCATGCACACATCGTGCAGAACCCCGCACCGGTGTCACAGCAGTATTTATCCATTTAGAGCATCGGACCGATTCCCTCACATCAGTGGATCCTTGCCTCCACTCTTGGATATTATTTGGAAAGTTTCTTAATTTTTATGTAAGTGATCTCCTGTGCGCTCTGTGCTCTGCAAGCTCTGCGCTCTCTGTGCGCTCTGCTCTCTGAGCTCTGCGCACTGTGAACGCTCTGCGCTCCCTGCGCTCTGGGTCGCTATGTGCGCCTGATGGCTCAGTCACGTTCACTGCAGTGAATTATTGATACACGCACAGTGTTAGAAGATATTATTAAAACCTGTTAATGACTTGGCTCCGTAACTCTGCGGTTAAATCTAATCTGAACGTAATTTGCTGTCAGTTGTTTCATATATTTTTTTATTAAAAGGCTCGTGGGGAACAGATATGTTGCGCGAGCAAAACTGATCTGTTGGTTTTAATGTAAATGATGAAGTGGATCAATAATCTGGCTTCAGTTCACCACCTCAAGTCTGCGTGCCCTCTTTCCCGTCTCCAAAACATTTTTACGCATGGGTCACAGTTTGCGTGGAAATACGCAAATTCTCCCGTCAACTTTGTTTTGATAAATCCCAACGTTTGCGTAGGATTCTTAAAGTGGGCTATGTTTGTTTAATGCATGGTATTTTAACTTTGTTGAATTGGGTCTGGAGCCTTTAACTTCTCCCTTTTTAATCTGTTATTTGTAACAAGTCCAGGCCAGTACTTCAACCGTTGCACATGATCCAGTGCTGTTTGATCAGTCTTTTAAAATAATTTGCACGTATTAAATAAATTGTATATTTCTGAAATCACAGCCTCCCGTCCTGTTTATTCTGGATATGTGTGGTGAACCCAATTGACATTCAACTGTCACCCTAAACCAGGGGTCAGCAATTTGCGGCTCCGGAGCCGCATGCGGCTCTTCAGCCCCTCTTTCCAAATAATATCTCAGAGTGGAGGCAAGGATCCACTGATGTGAGGGAATCGGTCCGATGCTCTAAATGGATAAATACTGCCGTGACACCGATGCGGGTTCTGCACGATGTGTGCATGCGAATGGAAGGATGAGGAGTCAGCGAGGGTTCAGCAATTTCTGATCTCACACATTGTGTTATCCACAGCAGCAGTGGCAGAGTATCAGTGTATTTTCTTTATTAGTGACATCACTGCTGTCCCATAAAGTCGCTCTTCACCTCCACCTCACTAACAAACACCTCGATGTCGGTGTCAGAGAGTTTCACTTCCTCTTCACATCGCTTGATGCCGTGCCTCCTTCAGGACTCACGGTGGAAACCCATTGGTCAGCTTCATAATTTAATATTCGAACTATAACAGCCAGGTATGCCAGCTTTGCACACCACTCATCAGCGCTCATGTCCGCTGGTGGGAGTGTGCTGACCTGTGTGTGTGCGCATCGGGATGGAACTCCGCCGTGCGCGATACAGAAAGCAGAGGAGAAATCTAAACGCGTGACCATGTGGCGGGGGGCGTGACCGTGGCGAAAAAAATTAAAAGAGGGGGTACGTGCGCCGGACCGTCCTCCTGACCTCTTGTCAAGTCGTGCGATCGACCCACACTGCCTTTGCGATGGACCGGTAGATCTCTCGCGGCACACTGGTTGAAAATTACTGATTTAAGATGCGTGCCGCCCGCCGGCCCAGTTTTTTTATTAATTTAAATCAAATAAAATGTTTACTTTTTTATTTAGGATGTGCACCTCCCGCAGGATGTGAGCCGCCCGCAGGATGTGTGCCGCAGGATGTGAGCCGCAGTTTGTGCGCCGCAGGATGGGAGCGCCCATTATTTTTTATTAATTTGATTTAATTTAATTTAAAAAAAAATGATTTAGTATGTGCGCCTCCAGCAGGATGTGGGCCGCAGGATATGCGCCGCAGGATGTGCGTGGTAGGATGTGCGCCGCCGGATGTGCCTGCGCAGTTTTTTTATTAATTTGATTTAATAAAAAAAAAAGTTTTATAATTAAATATGTTTTTTATTTATGTGCGCCGGCCGCAGGATGTGCAGAGCACCCCGGCGCAGAGCCGGGGTGCATGAAGACACTTCAGCGAGGGTTCAGCAATTTCTGATCTCACACATTGTGTTATCCACAGCAGCAGTGGCAGAGCCCTGCGCGCGCTCTTCGCTGAACCCTCGCTTCCTCCTCATCCATCCATTTGCATGCACACATCGTGCAGAACCCCGCACCGGTGTCACAGCAGTATTTATCCATTTAGAGCATCGGACCGATTCCCTCACATCAGTGGATCCTTGCCTCCACTCTTGGATATTATTTGGAAAGTTTCTTAATTTTTATGTAAGTGATCTCCTGTGCGCTCTGTGCTCTGCAAGCTCTGCGCTCTCTGTGCGCTCTGCTCTCTGAGCTCTGCGCACTGTGAACGCTCTGCGCTCCCTGCGCTCTGGGTCGCTATGTGCGCCTGATGGCTCAGTCACGTTCACTGCAGTGAATTATTGATACACGCACAGTGTTAGAAGATATTATTAAAACCTGTTAATGACTTGGCTCCGTAACTCTGCGGTTAAATCTAATCTGAACGTAATTTGCTGTCAGTTGTTTCATATATTTTTTTATTAAAAGGCTCGTGGGGAACAGATATGTTGCGCGAGCAAAACTGATCTGTTGGTTTTAATGTAAATGATGAAGTGGATCAATAATCTGGCTTCAGTTCACCACCTCAAGTCTGCGTGCCCTCTTTCTCGTCTCCAAAACATTTTTACGCATGGGTCACAGTTTGCGTGGAAATACGCAAATTCTCCCGTCAACTTTGTTTTGATAAATCCCAACGTTTGCGTAGGATTCTTAAAGTGGGCTATGTTTGTTTAATGCATGGTATTTTAACTTTGTTGAATTGGGTCTGGAGCCTTTAACTTCTCCCTTTTTAATCTGTTATTTGTAACAAGTCCAGGCCAGTACTTCAACCGTTGCACATGATCCAGTGCTGTTTGATCAGTCTTTTAAAATAATTTGCACGTATTAAATAAATTGTATATTTCTGAAATCACAGCCTCCCGTCCTGTTTATTCTGGATATGTGTGGTGAACCCAATTGACATTCAACTGTCACCCTAAACCAGGGGTCAGCAATTTGCGGCTCCGGAGCCGCATGCGGCTCTTCAGCCCCTCTTTCCAAATAATATCTCAGAGTGGAGGCAAGGATCCACTGATGTGAGGGAATCGGTCCGATGCTCTAAATGGATAAATACTGCCGTGACACCGATGCGGGTTCTGCACGATGTGTGCATGCGAATGGAAGGATGAGGAGTCAGCGAGGGTTCAGCAATTTCTGATCTCACACATTGTGTTATCCACAGCAGCAGTGGCAGAGTATCAGTGTATTTTCTTTATTAGTGACATCACTGCTGTCCCATAAAGTCGCTCTTCACCTCCACCTCACTAACAAACACCTCGATGTCGGTGTCAGAGAGTTTCACTTCCTCTTCACATCGCTTGATGCCGTGCCTCCTTCAGGACTCACGGTGGAAACCCATTGGTCAGCTTCATAATTTAATATTCGAACTATAACAGCCAGGTATGCCAGCTTTGCACACCACTCATCAGCGCTCATGTCCGCTGGTGGGAGTGTGCTGACCTGTGTGTGTGCGCATCGGGATGGAACTCCGCCGTGCGCGATACAGAAAGCAGAGGAGAAATCTAAACGCGTGACCATGTGGCGGGGGGCGTGACCGTGGCGAAAAAAATTAAAAGAGGGGGTACGTGCGCCGGACCGTCCTCCTGACCTCTTGTCAAGTCGTGCGATCGACCCACACTGCCTTTGCGATGGACCGGTAGATCTCTCGCGGCACACTGGTTGAAAATTACTGATTTAAGATGCGTGCCGCCCGCCGGCCCAGTTTTTTTATTAATTTAAATCAAATAAAATGTTTACTTTTTTATTTAGGATGTGCACCTCCCGCAGGATGTGAGCCGCCCGCAGGATGTGTGCCGCAGGATGTGAGCCGCAGTTTGTGCGCCGCAGGATGGGAGCGCCCATTATTTTTTATTAATTTGATTTAATTTAATTTAAAAAAAAATGATTTAGTATGTGCGCCTCCAGCAGGATGTGGGCCGCAGGATATGCGCCGCAGGATGTGCGTGGTAGGATGTGCGCCGCCGGATGTGCCTGCGCAGTTTTTTTATTAATTTGATTTAATAAAAAAAAAAGTTTTATAATTAAATATGTTTTTTATTTATGTGCGCCGGCCGCAGGATGTGCAGAGCACCCCGGCGCAGAGCCGGGGTGCATGAAGACACTTCAGCGAGGGTTCAGCAATTTCTGATCTCACACATTGTGTTATCCACAGCAGCAGTGGCAGAGCCCTGCGCGCGCTCTTCGCTGAACCCTCGCTTCCTCCTCATCCATCCATTTGCATGCACACATCGTGCAGAACCCCGCACCGGTGTCACAGCAGTATTTATCCATTTAGAGCATCGGACCGATTCCCTCACATCAGTGGATCCTTGCCTCCACTCTTGGATATTATTTGGAAAGTTTCTTAATTTTTATGTAAGTGATCTCCTGTGCGCTCTGTGCTCTGCAAGCTCTGCGCTCTCTGTGCGCTCTGCTCTCTGAGCTCTGCGCACTGTGAACGCTCTGCGCTCCCTGCGCTCTGGGTCGCTATGTGCGCCTGATGGCTCAGTCACGTTCACTGCAGTGAATTATTGATACACGCACAGTGTTAGAAGATATTATTAAAACCTGTTAATGACTTGGCTCCGTAACTCTGCGGTTAAATCTAATCTGAACGTAATTTGCTGTCAGTTGTTTCATATATTTTTTTATTAAAAGGCTCGTGGGGAACAGATATGTTGCGCGAGCAAAACTGATCTGTTGGTTTTAATGTAAATGATGAAGTGGATCAATAATCTGGCTTCAGTTCACCACCTCAAGTCTGCGTGCCCACTTTCCCGTCTCCAAAACATTTTTACGCATGGGTCACAGTTTGCGTGGAAATACGCAAATTCTCCCGTCAACTTTGTTTTGATAAATCCCAACGTTTGCGTAGGATTCTTAAAGTGGGCTATGTTTGTTTAATGCATGGTATTTTAACTTTGTTGAATTGGGTCTGGAGCCTTTAACTTCTCCCTTTTTAATCTGTTATTTGTAACAAGTCCAGGCCAGTACTTCAACCGTTGCACATGATCCAGTGCTGTTTGATCAGTCTTTTAAAATAATTTGCACGTATTAAATAAATTGTATATTTCTGAAATCACAGCCTCCCGTCCTGTTTATTCTGGATATGTGTGGTGAACCCAATTGACATTCAACTGTCACCCTAAACCAGGGGTCAGCAATTTGCGGCTCCGGAGCCGCATGCGGCTCTTCAGCCCCTCTTTCCAAATAATATCTCAGAGTGGAGGCAAGGATCCACTGATGTGAGGGAATCGGTCCGATGCTCTAAATGGATAAATACTGCCGTGACACCGATGCGGGTTCTGCACGATGTGTGCATGCGAATGGAAGGATGAGGAGTCAGCGAGGGTTCAGCAATTTCTGATCTCACACATTGTGTTATCCACAGCAGCAGTGGCAGAGTATCAGTGTATTTTCTTTATTAGTGACATCACTGCTGTCCCATAAAGTCGCTCTTCACCTCCACCTCACTAACAAACACCTCGATGTCGGTGTCAGAGAGTTTCACTTCCTCTTCACATCGCTTGATGCCGTGCCTCCTTCAGGACTCACGGTGGAAACCCATTGGTCAGCTTCATAATTTAATATTCGAACTATAACAGCCAGGTATGCCAGCTTTGCACACCACTCATCAGCGCTCATGTCCGCTGGTGGGATTGTGCTGACCTGTGTGTGTGCGCATCGGGATGGAACTCCGCCGTGCGCGATACAGAAAGCAGAGGAGAAATCTAAACGCGTGACCATGTGGCGGGGGGCGTGACCGTGGCGAAAAAAATTAAAAGAGGGGGTACGTGCGCCGGACCGTCCTCCTGACCTCTTGTCAAGTCGTGCGATCGACCCACACTGCCTTTGCGATGGACCGGTAGATCTCTCGCGGCACACTGGTTGAAAATTACTGATTTAAGATGCGTGCCGCCCGCCGGCCCAGTTTTTTTATTAATTTAAATCAAATAAAATGTTTACTTTTTTATTTAGGATGTGCACCTCCCGCAGGATGTGAGCCGCCCGCAGGATGTGTGCCGCAGGATGTGAGCCGCAGTTTGTGCGCCGCAGGATGGGAGCGCCCATTATTTTTTATTAATTTGATTTAATTTAATTTAAAAAAAAATGATTTAGTATGTGCGCCTCCAGCAGGATGTGGGCCGCAGGATATGCGCCGCAGGATGTGCGTGGTAGGATGTGCGCCGCCGGATGTGCCTGCGCAGTTTTTTTATTAATTTGATTTAATAAAAAAAAAAGTTTTATAATTAAATATGTTTTTTATTTATGTGCGCCGGCCGCAGGATGTGCAGAGCACCCCGGCGCAGAGCCGGGGTGCATGAAGACACTTCAGCGAGGGTTCAGCAATTTCTGATCTCACACATTGTGTTATCCACAGCAGCAGTGGCAGAGCCCTGCGCGCGCTCTTCGCTGAACCCTCGCTTCCTCCTCATCCATCCATTTGCATGCACACATCGTGCAGAACCCCGCACCGGTGTCACAGCAGTATTTATCCATTTAGAGCATCGGACCGATTCCCTCACATCAGTGGATCCTTGCCTCCACTCTTGGATATTATTTGGAAAGTTTCTTAATTTTTATGTAAGTGATCTCCTGTGCGCTCTGTGCTCTGCAAGCTCTGCGCTCTCTGTGCGCTCTGCTCTCTGAGCTCTGCGCACTGTGAACGCTCTGCGCTCCCTGCGCTCTGGGTCGCTATATGCGCCTGATGGCTCAGTCACGTTCACTGCAGTGAATTATTGATACACGCACAGTGTTAGAAGATATTATTAAAACCTGTTAATGACTTGGCTCCGTAACTCTGCGGTTAAATCTAATCTGAACGTAATTTGCTGTCAGTTGTTTCATATATTTTTTTATTAAAAGGCTCGTGGGGAACAGATATGTTGCGCGAGCAAAACTGATCTGTTGGTTTTAATGTAAATGATGAAGTGGATCAATAATCTGGCTTCAGTTCACCACCTCAAGTCTGCGTGCCCACTTTCCCGTCTCCAAAACATTTTTACGCATGGGTCACAGTTTGCGTGGAAATACGCAAATTCTCCCGTCAACTTTGTTTTGATAAATCCCAACGTTTGCGTAGGATTCTTAAAGTGGGCTATGTTTGTTTAATGCATGGTATTTTAACTTTGTTGAATTGGGTCTGGAGCCTTTAACTTCTCCCTTTTTAATCTGTTATTTGTAACAAGTCCAGGCCAGTACTTCAACCGTTGCACATGATCCAGTGCTGTTTGATCAGTCTTTTAAAATAATTTGCACGTATTAAATAAATTGTATATTTCTGAAATCACAGCCTCCCGTCCTGTTTATTCTGGATATGTGTGGTGAACCCAATTGACATTCAACTGTCACCCTAAACCAGGGGTCAGCAATTTGCGGCTCCGGAGCCGCATGCGGCTCTTCAGCCCCTCTTTCCAAATAATATCTCAGAGTGGAGGCAAGGATCCACTGATGTGAGGGAATCGGTCCGATGCTCTAAATGGATAAATACTGCCGTGACACCGATGCGGGTTCTGCACGATGTGTGCATGCGAATGGAAGGATGAGGAGTCAGCGAGGGTTCAGCAATTTCTGATCTCACACATTGTGTTATCCACAGCAGCAGTGGCAGAGTATCAGTGTATTTTCTTTATTAGTGACATCACTGCTGTCCCATAAAGTCGCTCTTCACCTCCACCTCACTAACAAACACCTCGATGTCGGTGTCAGAGAGTTTCACTTCCTCTTCACATCGCTTGATGCCGTGCCTCCTTCAGGACTCACGGTGGAAACCCATTGGTCAGCTTCATAATTTAATATTCGAACTATAACAGCCAGGTATGCCAGCTTTGCACACCACTCATCAGCGCTCATGTCCGCTGGTGGGAGTGTGCTGACCTGTGTGTGTGCGCATCGGGATGGAACTCCGCCGTGCGCGATACAGAAAGCAGAGGAGAAATCTAAACGCGTGACCATGTGGCGGGGGGCGTGACCGTGGCGAAAAAAATTAAAAGAGGGGGTACGTGCGCCGGACCGTCCTCCTGACCTCTTGTCAAGTCGTGCGATCGACCCACACTGCCTTTGCGATGGACCGGTAGATCTCTCGCGGCACACTGGTTGAAAATTACTGATTTAAGATGCGTGCCGCCCGCCGGCCCAGTTTTTTTATTAATTTAAATCAAATAAAATGTTTACTTTTTTATTTAGGATGTGCACCTCCCGCAGGATGTGAGCCGCCCGCAGGATGTGTGCCGCAGGATGTGAGCCGCAGTTTGTGTGCCGCAGGATGGGAGCGCCCATTATTTTTTATTAATTTGATTTAATTTAATTTAAAAAAAAATGATTTAGTATGTGCGCCTCCAGCAGGATGTGGGCCGCAGGATATGCGCCGCAGGATGTGCGTGGTAGGATGTGCGCCGCCGGATGTGCCTGCGCAGTTTTTTTATTAATTTGATTTAATAAAAAAAAAAGTTTTATAATTAAATATGTTTTTTATTTATGTGCGCCGGCCGCAGGATGTGCAGAGCACCCCGGCGCAGAGCCGGGGTGCATGAAGACACTTCAGCGAGGGTTCAGCAATTTCTGATCTCACACATTGTGTTATCCACAGCAGCAGTGGCAGAGCCCTGCGCGCGCTCTTCGCTGAACCCTCGCTTCCTCCTCATCCATCCATTTGCATGCACACATCGTGCAGAACCCCGCACCGGTGTCACAGCAGTATTTATCCATTTAGAGCATCGGACCGATTCCCTCACATCAGTGGATCCTTGCCTCCACTCTTGGATATTATTTGGAAAGTTTCTTAATTTTTATGTAAGTGATCTCCTGTGCGCTCTGTGCTCTGCAAGCTCTGCGCTCTCTGTGCGCTCTGCTCTCTGAGCTCTGCGCACTGTGAACGCTCTGCGCTCCCTGCGCTCTGGGTCGCTATGTGCGCCTGATGGCTCAGTCACGTTCACTGCAGTGAATTATTGATACACGCACAGTGTTAGAAGATATTATTAAAACCTGTTAATGACTTGGCTCCGTAACTCTGCGGTTAAATCTAATCTGAACGTAATTTGCTGTCAGTTGTTTCATATATTTTTTTATTAAAAGGCTCGTGGGGAACAGATATGTTGCGCGAGCAAAACTGATCTGTTGGTTTTAATGTAAATGATGAAGTGGATCAATAATCTGGCTTCAGTTCACCACCTCAAGTCTGCGTGCCCTCTTTCCCGTCTCCAAAACATTTTTACGCATGGGTCACAGTTTGCGTGGAAATACGCAAATTCTCCCGTCAACTTTGTTTTGATAAATCCCAACGTTTGCGTAGGATTCTTAAAGTGGGCTATGTTTGTTTAATGCATGGTATTTTAACTTTGTTGAATTGGGTCTGGAGCCTTTAACTTCTCCCTTTTTAATCTGTTATTTGTAACAAGTCCAGGCCAGTACTTCAACCGTTGCACATGATCCAGTGCTGTTTGATCAGTCTTTTAAAATAATTTGCACGTATTAAATAAATTGTATATTTCTGAAATCACAGCCTCCCGTCCTGTTTATTCTGGATATGTGTGGTGAACCCAATTGACATTCAACTGTCACCCTAAACCAGGGGTCAGCAATTTGCGGCT